>NC_088869.1:214634-514634 GCF_032884065.1 Artemia franciscana
TTATGTAGAATAATATCTCGAGGTAAAAACTGATCACCGACCATAACGATTGCCACTTCGTCGATAGTCGGAGCATTGTATCTACGCACATGTTGGCCAGGAGGCGTTTTGTCAGCGGAAATAACAATTTTATGAGTATCAGTAGGCATCAAATCGATGGCTGTTTTGAACAGACGCACTAACTTATTATTTTCGTGGAAAAGATGTTGCAATTGGGAAACGATTGTCCTTTCAACGTTGGGAGAAATTTCGCAACGTGCATTCAATTCAGAATTTCTATCACTGATGAAGTACAATTGTAAAAATTTATGATTCTCGCCTGAGAATGGTAGAAGGGACCCTGCTTTATGATAAATTTGCCCTTTTACTTTGAAAGTAGACATAAATTGATCTGGATTTTCGATTTGGGCTCCAAACGACGTCATTTGGAAACATGAGTTGTATTGTCTGATTTTTGACAAAAACGCTTAGATTCTGACGTATTTCCAGTAAGGAAAGTCTTCAATGGCTCTGGTGGTGCAGCCAATAGAGGAAGTTTAACTTTTCCTGAGGCGCAACACATTCCCATTGTTTCACCATTGAATTTCAAGGCCTTGCAATAGGGACAAATTTTAGACATTGTCCCGATTTGAACACATCTACTCAAGCTATAATCATCGACTGGGTTGTACCTGAATGCCAGGCGATAACTTTCAGATTGCTCTGATTCCTCGGCACGCTTTCTTTTCTTACTTTCTCTATCAGCCTCAAGCCTGTTTCCCTGCTGTTCTTTTGATTCCTCGGCACGCCTTCTTTTTTTACTTTCTCTTTCAGAAGCAAGTCTGGTTTCGCGTTGCTCTGGTAGTTCCTCGACACGCCTTCGTTGACGTAAATTGCACATTCTTAATCTGGCCCTTTCTCTTTGAACCGCAAGCCTGGTTTTGCTTTTTGGTAACATTCTATCTTTTTCAATGTTTTTCAATTTTTCAGTGTTCATTCTAACATTGATGTTAGAAAAAAATTTTACGTGCCAAGCATGCAAACACTCGACAATTTATAATAAAACTCAAAATTATAAATATCTGTTATAAGGTTTTCGAATTACTTTAATCTATTGTACAAATATACAGAAATATTTATGCAATTCCCAGTTTCTACATTTTTAGTTTCAGTTTGCTTTTCAGTTTAGTTTCATTTTTATATATATTTAAGATATAATCTGGCGTAACGGACAGACAACTTATTTTTATATATATAGATATATAAATAAGTTGTATATATGCATGTTTGTTTGTGGGTTTGCATTTGTCGTCATTATAAGTATATAAGGCTTTGTATATGACGTCATTTTCAGATGACACTACAGACCGGGACACCGGGACACAAATGACGACCGGGACACAGGGAATATAAATGACCACCGGGACACCCAAAGAGAAATTACAGACCGGAACACAAATGACGACCGGGACAGAGGGAACATAAATGACGACCGGGACACTCAAAGAAAAATTACAGACTGGGATACCGGGACACAAATGACGACCGGGGCACAGGGAATATAAATGACGACCAGGACACAGGAACACAACTACAACGGGACGCCGGGGGCACAGGGGGATATATAAATGACGACGGGGACACAGAGAATGTTCGATTAGCAATCACCATCAACAAAGCTCAATGGCAATCGTTAGAGAAGTGCGGTATAGATCTGAATACGGATTGTTTTCTCATGGACAATTATTATGTTGCATGTTCAAGAGTTGGTAAACTAGACAATTTATTTATACGGACAGACAATGGGACAGCAAAGAATGTTGTATATTCGCAAGTTTTACGTAGTTAAAAATATATATATATATATATATATATATATATATATATATATATATATATATATATATATATATATATATATATATATATATATATATATATATATAAATGTATATATATATATATCTATCTATATATATAAAAATAAGTTGTCTGTCTGTGTGTCTGTCTGTCAGGTGACGTCAAGTTTCTGTGTCGACTGACGTCATGAAGTTAGTTGTCGTCATTTTTGCTATGACGGTGACGTCATTAAAGATATTTAATCATGAAGTTAGTTGTCGTCATTTTTGCTATGACGGTGACGTCATTAAAGATATTTAAGACATATATGTTCACGTAGAAATCTATTAATGTTTAAGTTTAAAATGACTGATGAACTTACAATGGCAAAAGCCGATGAAGATGCTCAAAGAGTCTATGCCAAAAAACTTGCTGCTGATAGAGAAAGTCAGAAAAGAAAGCGTGCCGAGGAATCAAAAGAACAGCAAGGAAACAGGCTTGAGGCTGATAGAGAAAGAAAGAACAGAAAGCGTGCCGAAGAATCAAAAGAACAGCAGGGAAACAGGCTTGAGGCTGATAGAGAAAGAAAGAACAGAAAGCGTGCCGAGGAACTACCAGAGCAACGCGAAAGCAGACTTGCTGCTAAAAGAGAAAGTGAAAAAAGAAGGCGTGCCGAGGAATCACAAGAACAGCAAGAAATCAGGCTTGCTGCTGATAGAGAAAGTAAGAAAAGAAAGCGTGCCGAGGAATCACAAGAACAGCAAGAAATCAGGCTTGCTGCTGATAGAGAAAGTAAGAAAAGAAAGCGTGCCGAGGAATCAGAGCAACCTGAAAGTTATCGCCTGGCATTCAGGTACAGCCCAGTCGATGATTATAGCTTGAGTAGATGTGTTCAAATCGGGACAATGTCTAAAATTTGTCCCTATTGCAAGGCCTTGAAATTCAATGTAGAAACAATGGGAATGTGTTGCGCCTCAGGAAAAGTTAAACTTCCTCTATTGGCTGCACCACCAGAGCCATTGAAGACTTTCCTTACTGGAACTACGTCAGAATCTAAGCGTTTTTTGTCAAAAATCAGAAAATACAACTCATGTTTCCAAATGACGTCGTTTGGAGCCCAAATCGAAAATCCAGATCAATTTATGTCTACTTTCAAAGTAAAAGGGCAAATTTATCATAGAGCAGGGCCCCTTCTACCATTCTCAGGCGAGAATCATAAATTTTTACAATTGTACTTCATCAGTGATAGAAATTCTGAATTGAATGCACGTTGCGAAATTTCTCCCAACGTTGAAAGGACAATCGTTTCCCAATTGCAACATCTTTTCCACGAAAATAATAATTTAGTGCGTCTGTTCAAAACAGCCATCGATTTGATGCCTACTGATACGCATAAAATTGTTATTTCCGCTGACAAAACGCCTCCTGGCCAACATGTGCGTAGATACAATGCTCCAACTATCGACGAAGTGGCAATCGTTATTGTCGGTGATCAGTTTTTACCTCGAGATATTGTTCTTCATAAGCGAAACGCTCAGTTGTTAAGAATTGCTGAAACTCATCGATGCTACGATGCCCTACAATATCCTATCATTTTTTGGGATGGAGCCGACGGCTATCACTTTAATATTAAATTGATGAATCCAGCCACTAACAAAGAAATGAATAAGAAATGCAGTGCAATGCATTATTATTCCTATAGACTAATGATTCGGCAGGATGAAGAAAATTATATTTTAAAATGCCGTGAATTGTTTCACCAATCTGTCGTTGATATGTATGCTAAAATTGAATCAGAACGTTTGCTATATATCCGCCTGAATCAGACCAAGCTCCGCTCTGAACAATACATTCATTTGCGAGATGCAGTTATAAATGACAGTAATACCACAAACGTTGGAAGATTAACAATTTTACCTTCGTCATATGCTGGCAGTCCCCGTCATATGCATGAATATGCTCAAGATGCTATTGCGTATGTTCGTCTCTATGGTCGTCCAGATTTATTTATTACATTTACATGTAATCAATGTTGGGACGAGATACTGCGGCTTTTACTTCAAGGACAATCGGCGGTTCATAGGCATGACATTACGGCCCGTGTCTTCCGGCAAAAGTTGAAATCACTTGTAAACTACATAGTAAAACTTGAAGTGTTTGGGTCAGTGCGATGCTGGATGTACTCAGTGGAATGGCAAAAACGAGGTTTGCCACACGCACATATACTAATCTGGCTACATAAAAAAATTACTTCGAACGAAATTGATGATGTGATTTCCGCTGAAATACCTGATAAAAATGTCGATAAGGGGTTACATGATATTATTGTAAAAAATATGATACATGGACCTTGCGGTGCACTGAACGAAAATTCACCATGCATGGCCAAAGGAAGGTGCACAAAGCAATATCCTCGACTTTTAGTATCAAACACAATTACTGGCAATGATGGTTACCCACAATATAGAAGAAGATCTACTGAAGATGGCGGTAAAACAGCAATAATAAAGAAGCGTAACGGTACCACCATCGAAGTAGAGAACCAGTGGGTTGTTCCATATTCCCAATTATTATCAAAAACATTTAATGCACACATAAACGTTGAATACTGTAACTCCGTAAAGGCAATCAAATACATATGTAAATACGTCAACAAAGGCAGTGACATGGCAGTTTTTGGCTTGCAGCCCGAAATCAAAGATTTCGACGAAATCGTACAATATCAGGCTGGAAGATACATAAGCAGTAATGAAGCTGTTTGGCGAATTCTTTCATTTCCGATACATGAACGTAGTCCAGCTGTTGTTCACTTAGCGGTACATTTACAGAATGGTCAACGTGTTTATTTCACTTAAACCAACGTGCAACAAAGAGCCCTGAATCCACCGGATACAACATTAACAGCTTTTTTTCGCTTTGTAAAATGATTCTTTTGCAAAAAAACTGCTGTATACTGAAGTGCCTTCGTATTACACGTGGAATACTAAAAATAAAGTATTCGAACTTCGAAAACAGGGTAAGTCAGTCGACGGCCAACCTACCATCTTCAAAGATACCACGATAGGAAGACTCTACACCGTTCACCCCAATCAACATGAATGCTTCTTTCTACGCCTGCTTTTGGTGAATGTACCCGGTCCAACATCCTTTGAGTATTTGAGAACTGTAAACGGTACTATACATGACACTTACCGTAGTGCATGCCAAGCTCTGAATTTATTGGAGAATGACCAACACTGGGATAACTGCATCAATGACGCGTGCGAAACGTCAACCCCAAGTCAAATTCGTGCATTGTTTGGCATCATTTTAACAACTTGCTCTCCATCAGCTCCTACAGAGTTATGGGAAAAATATAAGTCAAAAATGTCCGAAGATATACTCCATCGAAAACAGTTAGAGACGTCAGATATGACTTTTGATTTTACATCAGAAATTTATAACTACACTTTAGTTATTATAGAAGATTTGTGCGTACGTATGGCAAACAAACTCTTCAGGATTTGGGAATGCCTTCACCTAGCCGTATCGCTACTGTTTCGACATGTGTAGAATTGGATCGTGAACAAAGTTACAGTACGAGTGATCTATTGTCGTTATGTACAAAATAACATTTCCAAGTTAAAGTCGGAACAAAAAGACATTTATGATACGATAATGCATTGTGTCGATAACAACGTTGGAGAAATTTTCTTTTTGGATGCGCCAGGAGGTACTGGTAAAACGTTTGTGATAAAACTGATTCTGGCATCAATTCGATCAAAAAATGATATAGCGTTGGCAATTGCGTCGTCCGGAATAGCCGCAACATTGCTGCCTGGTGGAAAAACTGCTCATTCCGCTTTGAAATTGCCTCTGAATTTGCATTCTACAGAAACTCCCACGTGCAATATTTCCAAATCATCTGGGATTGGTAAAGTATTGCAGCCATGCAAACTTATTATTTGGGATGAGTGCACAATGGCACACAAAAAATCGCTCGAGGCTCTGGATCAATGCTTGAAAGATTTGAGAGGGAAGTCGAAACCCTTTGGCAGCACATTAATATTGCTTGCGGGAGATTTCAGGCAAACATTACCTATAATACCTAGATCAACTCCTGCAGACGAAATGAATGCTTGCCTGAAAAATTCTAATTTATGGGCACACGTAAAAATATTAAAATTAACTACAAATATGCGTGTCCGATTGCAAAACGATGACTCTGGTCAAACATTTTCAGATCAATTGCTGGCAATTGGAAACGGAAAGCTCCCAGTAGACTCAATTTCAGGACGTATACAACTACCTGCTGATTTCTGTAATTTAGTGACGTCCAAAAATGAATTGATTGAAAAAGTATTTCCGAATATTCTAAAAAATTATAAAAATAATAAATGGCTAAGTGAAAGAGCGATTCTCGCACCCAAAAATATAGACGTCCACGAAATCAACAATATTGTTTTGACCAAGATTCGAGACCAGGCAGTCCTTTACAAGTCAGTCGACGCAGTTTTGGAACCAAATGAAGCGGTTAATTATCCATCTGAATTTTTAAATTCCATAGATCTTTCAGGGTTTCCACCACACGTGCTACAACTAAAAATAGGCGTACCAATAATACTTTTAAGAAATATCAACCCACCAAAGCTTTGCAATGGCACGCGACTTGCCGTAAAAAAAAAAAAAAAATGGAAAACCTAATAGAGGCCACAATCTTGACAGGGCCTTTTGAGGGTGAGGCTGTTCTTATTCCTCGCATTCCCATGATTCCAACGGATCTGCCTTTTCAATTTAAAAGATTGCAATTCCCAATTCGATTAGCATTTGCAATCACCATTAACAAAACTCAAGGTCAATCATTAGAAAAATGTGGTATAGATCTTAATACTGATTGTTTTTCCCATGGACAATTGTACGTTGCTTGTTCGAGGGTTGGTAAACCTGACAATCTATTTATATGCAGCGACAATTGGACAGCGAAAAATGTTGTATATTCGCAAGTTTTACGCAGTTAATTTGTATTGTATCTATCTATCTATCTATCTATATAAAAAGGAGTTGTGTGTATGCATGTTTGTTTTTTTGTAAAAAGAGCGTTTGCATATGACGTCATTATTAGTAGATACGACTTTGTATATGCACAGACAATGGGAAGGCCAAGAATGTTGTATATTCGCAATTTTTACGTAGTTTGAAACACATATATAAATCTATCTATATTCACAGGTGGGACACAGGGACACACCTACAATGGCGCGTAACTAATATGGCGCGTAACGACTTACGCGCGCGGGGGGGCTTGGGGGGGCGCGAAGCGCCCCACCAACTAGGTGTTGGGGTGGCACGAAGCGCCACCCCAACAGCTAGTATATTTATATATATATATATATATATATATATATATATATATATATATATATATATATATATATATATATATATATATATATATATATATATCATGAAAAGAGAAATCACCAACGCAACAGCACAAACACAAAAAAAAGAGAGACAGAAGGAGAAAAGGAAGACTGTTTTCTTAAATTAGTAATTAATATAGACCAGCACTTGAATGAGGCCCTAACCCTACTCATCCATACAATCACATAGGTCAAACAGCATTGCCATACACATTCAACCATAAAGAATAATCCATGGACAGGCAGTCATTTCGTCAATAAGTATAAGTCGTCATTTACCAAACAATAGAAAAAATAATATAGACAAATAATTCAGAGGCAACACCAAACACAAAGGCTCATCAGGAGAATACACTGGCCTGTATAGGGTTTTGCCACTTTAAATTCTCTACCCAGCACAGTGTTGTGGCTACCACAGAATATCCATGGCATCCCCGTGTCAGGTATCACCCCCAAAATACATGCCTATGAAAAAAAAAAAAACAGCAAATGTAAAACAACCAAGTAAAACCAAAACAAGCTTATCCTGTTAATATATCCCTCTTTTTTAGCGACAATAGGTAAACTAAATATTATAAATTTTACCAAATCACAAATATTAACACATTGCAAAAAACCTGAATGAACTAAACAATTATAGAATTCATCTTTACCATGTGGCTAATTTTTAAGAAAATCCGCTCAATTAGAAACACAATTCAAAATAAATGGCGCTGCGACAACATTTTTCGAACCTCCGAAAAATTTCTTTAAGTATTTCTAGATAATTCTTTTGATATTTATTTAAAAGTTCGTTATAATGAAAACTAAATTTTTAAAATTGCCAAGTTAATTTATTTGCAGAAAAACCTCTTGATATCAATTTTTGGCTTAAGATTTTACATCTATTTTTAAAATCAATATAATTACTACAAATCCTTGCATAACGAAGTAACTGTGAAAAAAACGCTGAATATGTGATATTTGAGTGTATATTACTTTCAGGGAATGGGAAACTAATCACTTCAAAATCAAAATCATCCGTTTTATTATACATTTCAAAACTTAATTTATTATTATCACAAATATTAATATTTAAATCTAAGAAATGATCTTCAGGACCAGCGCCATGACTAGGCTCAAGAATAAGCTCTGATGGATATATATTTTTAGAAATATCAACGAAATCCTTATAATTTAAGACCAAAATATCGTCTAAATATCTTTTATTATTTGACAGAGCATGTTTTAAATTAATTGGGTTATTCTTATCCATCATATATTTATATTCTAGTTGACTTAAAAACAAGTCAGCTATAAATGGGCTGGGATTCCCCCCCCATGGGAATTCCCACAATTTGCTTGTACAAATCACCCCCAAATCTTATATAAGTATTGTATAAAACAAATTCTAATAACTCAAAAATCATATCCAAGCTGTAACATCTCAAGCTAACTGTAGTATTAAAGCAATTTGTCCATATAGCTTTTTTATTATGAATGTCTATTTATAAGAACCTTTTACTAGATAAGAGGAAAGATTTCTTGATAACAGTTTTTAAATTATCAAACACTACATTAAGTGGTAAATTAGTATACATTGTCGCAAAATCGAAAGACTCAATTCTTTTAGCTGAAACCATTGTTAAAGAATCTATCACCTGCAGTGAATTATTAACACCCCAGTATGGATTAAAATGCGAAATTTTTTAATACCAGAACAATAGGTTTTAAGTTTATTTACAATTTCCTTTAAAATTAAAGAGAGGTCAGTAGCAGCAATGCGGGTTGGACATTTAGCTGCTCCAGCAATAAACCGTGGTTTAGGGGGATTCTTATGAAATTTTACAGTCCATTATAGAAAAGGGAACTTTTTATCATTGTCATTTATTTTAATATTAAAAATTTTAAAAAGTATTTCTTCAGTCTTTTCAATTAAATTCTCATCCTCTATATTTACCTTTTCGTAAACATTAGTTGTGCGTAACTCCCTTTTTAAGATATCACAATACAGCTTCTGACAAATTATGGCAAAATTATTATTAGCTTTATCCACTGGCACAATTACAAATTCATTCTTTAGATTAGCAATTGCTTGTTTAATCTTCGCATTATAAAATAATGATTTAGTGTTACTATTTTTTAAGTTAGAATATATTTTATATTTTGAAATAAAAACTAAAAATTATTGCTCAGATAACATAAATATTTTTGATATTTGCATAATAGCTTTAGTGGTTCTGGACTGAAAACTAAATATGCTAATCAAATTGGGAATTGCAATCTTTTAGGTTGAAAAGGCAGATCCATTGGAATCATGAGAATGCGTGGAATAAGAAAAGCCTCACCCTCAAAAGGCCCTGTCAAGATTGTTGCCTCTATTACGTTATAACAGACATAACACGTCATTTGTGTCCCGGTCAGTAGTTTCGTTAGTCGACAAACATGACGTCAGACGACAAACAACTTAATGACGACATACAGCTCAATCCTTATAATGACGTCAGTCGACAAACATGACGTCAGTCGACACACAAACATGACGTCAGTCGACAGACGGACAAACAACTTATTTTTATATATATATATATAATATATATATATATATATATATATATATATATATATATATATATATATATATATATATATATATATATATATATTCACAGGTGGGACATAGGGACACAACTACAATGGCGCGTAACTAATATGGCGCGTAACGACTTACGCGCGCGGGGGGGGCTTGGGGGGGCGCGAAGAACCCCCACCAACTAGGTGTTGGGGTGGCACGAAACGCCACCCCAACAGCTAGTATATAATATATATATATATATATATATATATATATATATATATATATATATATATATATATATATATATATATATATATATACTAGCTGTTGGGGTGGCGCTTCGGGCCACCCCAACAAAAAGTTTGTGAGGCGCTTCGCGCCCCCAAAGCCCCCCGCGCGCGTAAGTCATTACGCGCCATTTTAGTTACGCGCCATTGTAGTTGTGTCCCTGTGTCCCACCTGTGAATATAGATAGATTTATATATGTGTTTCAAACTACGTAAACATTGCGAATATACAACATTTTTGGCTTTCCCACTACTGGGAGCTTTCCGTTTCCAATTGCCAGCAATTGATCTGAAAATGTTTGACCAGAGTCATCGTTTTGCAATCGGACACGCATATTTGTAGTTAATTTTAATATTTTTACGTGTGCCCATAAATTAGAATTTTTCAGGCAAGCATTCATTTCGTCTGCAGGAGTTAAACTACGTAAAAATTGCGAATATACAACATTCTTGGCTTTCCCATTGTCTGTGCATATACAAAGCCGTATGTACTAATAATGACGTCATAGACAAACGCTCTTTTTAAAAACAAACGAACATGCATAAACACAACTCGTTTTTATATAGATAGATAGATAGATAGATACAATACAAATTAACTGCGTAAAACATGCGAATATACAACATTCTTCGCTGTCCAATTGTCGCTGCATATAAATAGATTGTCAGGTTTACCGACCCTCGAACATGCAACGTACAATTGTCCATGGGAAAAACAATCAGTATTAAGATCTATACCACATTTTTTCTAATGATTGACCTTGAGCTTTGTTAATGGTGATTGCAAATGCTAATCGAATTGGGAATTGCAATCTTTTAAATTGAAAAGGCAGATCCGTTGGAATCATTGGAATGCGAGGAATAAGAACAGCCTCACCCTCAAAAGGCCCTGTCAAGATTGTGGCCTCGTTTAGGTTTTCCATTGTTTTTTTTACGGCAAGTCGCGTGCCATTGCAAAGCTTTGGTGGGTTGATATTTCTTAAAAGTACGCCTATTTTTAGTTGTAGCACGTGTGGTGGAAACCCTGAAAGATTTATGGAATTTAAAAATTCAGATGGATAATTAACCACTTCATTTGGTTCCAAAACTGTGTCGACTGACTTGTAAAGGACTGCCTGGTCTCAAATCTTGGTCAAAACAATATTGTTGATTTCGTGGACGTCTATATTTTTGGGTGCGAGAATCGCTCTTTCACTTAGCCATTTATTATTTTTATAATTTTTTAGAATATTCGGAAATACTTTTTCAATCAATTCATTTTTGGACGTCACTAAATTACAGAAATCAGCAGGTAGTTGTATACGTCCTTAAATTGAGTCTATCGTATCATAAATGTCTTTTTGTTCCGACATTAACTTGGAAATGTTATTTTGTACATACGACAATAGATCACTCGTACTGCAACTTTGTTCACGATCCAATTCTACACATGTCGAAACAGCAGCGATACGGTTAGGTGAAGGCATTCCCAAATCCTGAAGAGGTTTGTTTGCCATACGTACGCACAAATCTTCTATAATAACTAAAGTGTAGTTATAAATTTCTGATGTAAAATCAAAAGTCATATCTGACGTCCCTAACTGTTTTCGATGGAGTATATCTTCGAACATTTTTGACTTATATTCTTCCCATAACTCTGTAGGAGCTGATGGAGAGCAAGTTGTTAAAATGATGCCAAACAATGCACGAATTTGACTTGGGGTTGACGTTTCGCACGCGTCATTGATGCAGTTATCCCAGTGTTGTTCATTCTCCAATAAATTCAGAGCTTGGCATGCACTACGGTAAGTGTGATGTATAATACCGTTTACAGTTCTCAAATACTCAAAGGATGTCGGACCGGGTACATTCACCAAAAGCAGGCGTAGAAAGAAGCATTCATGTTGATTGGGGTGAACGGTGTAGAGTCTTCCTATCGTGGTATCTTTGAAGATGGTAGGTTGGCCGTCGACTGACTTACCCTGTTTTAGACGTTCAAACACTTTATTTTTAGTATTCCACGTGTAATACGAAGGCACTTCAGTATACAGCAGTTTTTCTTGCAAAAGAATCATTTTTGCAAAGCGAAAAAAAAGCTGTTAATTTTGTATCCGGTGGATTCAGGGCTCTTTGTTGCACGTTGGTTTCCGAAAAATAAACACGTTGACCATTCTGTAAATGTACCGCTAAGTGAACAACAGCTGGACTACGTTCATTATTCGGAAATGAAAGAATTCGCCAAACAGCTTCATTACTGCTTATGTATCTTCCAGCCTGATATTGTACGATTTTGTCGAAATCTTTGATTTCGGGCTGCAAGCCAAAAACTGCCATGTCACTGCCTTTGTTGACGTATTTACATATGTATTTGATTGCCTTTACGGAGTTACAGTATTCAACGTTTATGTGTGCATTAAATGGTTTTGATAATAATAAGGAATATGGAACAACCCACTAGTTATCTACTTCGATGGTGGTACCGTTGCCATTGTAGGTTCTTCAGTCATTTTACAATTAGAAATTTCTCTTTCAACGGTCTTCTTACAATTTAAAATTTGTCTTTGAACGATATTCTTAAATACCTGTGTCCTGGTCGTCATTCATATTCCCTGTGTCCCGGTCGTCATTTGTGTCCCGGTATCCCAGTCTCTAATTTCTCTTTGAGTGTCCCGGTCGTTATTTATATTCCCTCTGTCCCGGTCGTCATTTGTGTCCCGGTCTGTAATTTCTCTTTGAGTGTTTTTTCTTTTTAGTATTTTTTAGTTTTTTACATTTTTTCTTTTTCAGTTTTCTTTTTCTTCTTTATTTTTCAGCTTCACTATGAAATACATATCGCCAAACCTTTGTTTTTTTAACTAAAATCTGGTAGGCATTGATGACCTTATCCAAGTCAAAATCCCAAACCCAATCATCATCGCTATCATTTTCAGTTTTGATATGTTTTGACTCTCGCTGTCCAGGTGGATCTTCATCTAACTGCACGGTTTTGCGTTCTTTAGCCTCAAGCCTGTTTCCTTGCTGTTCTTTTGATTCCTCGGCACGGTTTCTTTTCTGACTTTCTCTATCAGCAGCAAGTTTTTTGGCATAGACTCTTTGAGCATCTTCATCGGCTTTGACCATTGTAAGTTCATCAGTCATTTTAAACTTAAACATTAATAGATTTCTAATAGATTTCTAATTTGAACATATATGTCTTAAATATCTTGAATGACGTCACCGTGATAGCAAAAATGACGACAACTAACTTCATGACGTCAGTCGACACAGAAACATGACGTCACCTGACAGACAGACACACAGACAGACAACTTATTTATATATATATAGATATATATCATGAAAAGAGAAATCACCAATGCAACAGCACAAACACAAAAAAAAGAAGAAAAAGATAGAAGGAGAAAAGGAAGACTGTTTTCCTAAATTAGTGATTAATATAGACCAGCACTTGAATGAGGCCTTAACCCTACTCATCCATACAATCACATAGGTCAAACAGCATAGCCAAACACAATCAACCATAAAGAATAATCCATGGACAGGCAGTCATGTCGTCAATAAGTATAAGTCGTCATTTACCAAACAATAGAAAAAATAGTAAAGATAAATAATTAAGAGGCAACAAAGTTTGCAACTTGCAGCCCCTCCCCGGGGACCGCGGAGGACCAAGTCGTCCCCAAAGACACAGCTACCAGGTTCCTCCACCATGTCGAAAAAAATGGCCTTCTCAGAATCCTGAAACGGTGACTCCGGGAAAAATCGAGCGTGGGAGGGGGCCCAGGTGCCCTCCAATTTTTTGGTCACCCAAAAAGGGAACCAAAACCTCCAATTTCCGCTAGTGAGCCGTCTCGGGAAATCCCAGGATCAAAGGGTCGACGCGATCACCCCTGGAAAAAAAAACAACAACAAAAAAACAAATAAACCAGCGTCCGTGATCTGTCTTCCGGCAAAAAATACAAAATTCCACATCCTCGTACTTAGGATCTTGAAACCTCCCCAACAGGGCTCTCCGATACCCCGAATATGACGGTGTGACCTTCGTCAAGCTCCCACGGCCCTTAGGGGTTGCTTCCCCCCACTTCATAAAACAAGGCAAATTTTCCCAGGCTCGTAACTCTTGATGGGTACTTATATATTTAAAATCAGCCTAGAAATAAGATTCCCTTGATGTAACTACTGGTATCAAAACTCCACATTTCAGAGCTTCGATTACCATCGAGACGGGTCGCTCCCTAATACAGCTCGCTACCACGAACTGCCCAACTATCATCAAGCTGTAAACTGTGGCTTCCAAATTGTGTGAAAGAGAGCAATCAACAACAGCATCAAATGATATGCGGATCTTCAATTGATGACAGTAATTGATCAGTCTCCTCGAACCTTGACCCTTGGGTTGCATTCAAAGAGAACAGGGTGTACATTTTCCACGGTCTGGTAGCAATATCTGCATGGAGGTGTGTGTTGGATTCCCCATATAAAAAAGATTAGCATTAAATAAAATAATTCTAGCTTTTAGCTTATAGTATAGCATATTAAAGTCCTTAGATTTGAAAGGAGGATGCATAAATCTATCTATATTCACAGGTAGGACACAGGGACACAACTACAATGGCGCGTAACTAATATGGCGCGTAATGACTCACGCGCACGGGGGGCTTGGGGGGGGGGGCGCAAAGCGTCCCCACAAACTAGGCGCTGGGGTGGCGCGAGGCGCCACCCCAACAGCTAGTTTTTATATATATAGATAGAAAAAGAAGTTGTTTGTTTGTGTGTGTCTTTTGACTGACGTCATGTTTGTGTGTGGATTGATGTCATGTTTGTCGACTAACGTCATTATAAGGATTGAGCTGTATGTCGTAATGAAGTTGTTTGTCGTCATATTTGTTATTATGAGGTTTAGAATATGACGTCATTATAAGTATTTAAGAAGATCGTTCAAAGAGAAATCTTTAATTGTAAAATGACAGAAAAACCTACAATGGCAACAGCCGAGGAAGCTGCTCAAAGATTCTATGCCAAAAGACTTGCGGCTAATAGAGAAAGTTAGAAAAAAAGCGTGCCGAGGAATCACAACAACAACGTGAAAACAGGCTTGCGGCTGATAGAGAAAGTAAGAAAAGAAAGAGTGCCGAGGAGCCAGAAAGTATGAAAAGAAAGCGTGCTGAGGAACCACAACAACAGCGTGAAAACAGGCTTGGGTCTCAAAGAGAAATCACCAAAAGAAAGTGTGCCAAAGAATCAAAACAACAGCGTGAAAACAGGCTTGCGTCTCAAAGAGAAATCAAACAGTTCGTGGCAACGAACTGTAGTAAGGAGCGACCCGGCTCAATAGTAAACGAAATTCTAAAAAACGGAATTTCGATGCTAAAAGATATATCAAAAGAATCAGATTTTTATGCTGATTTCAAATATATAAGTTTCACCAAATTTAGTCTTTGTCATCAAAAGTTACGAGCCTGAGAAAATTTGCCTTATTTTGGAAAATAGGGGGTAACACCCCCTAAAAGTCATAGGATCTTAACGAAAATTACACCATCGCATTCAGCGTATCAGAGAACCCTATAGAAAAAATTTCAAGGTCCAATCTACAAAAATGTGGAATTTCGTATTTTTTGCCAGAAGACAAATCACGGGTGCGTGTTTATTTGTTTTTTTGTTTTTTTTTGTTTTTTTTTCCCAGGGGTCATCGTATCGACCAAGTAGTCCTAGAGTGTTGCAAGAGGGCTCATTCTAACGGAAATGAAAAGTTCTAATGCCCTTTTTAAGTGACCAAAAAAATTGGAGGGCACCTAGGCCCCCTCCCAAGCTCATTTTTTTCCCAAAGTCAACGGATCAAAATTTTGAGATAGCCATCTTGTTCCGCATAGTCGAAAACCATAATAACTATGTCTTTGGGGTTGACTTACCCCCCACAGTCCCTGGGGGAGGGGCTGCAAGTTACAAACTTTGACCAATGTTTACATACAGTAATGGTTACTGGGAAGTGTACCGACGTTATCAGGGGGATTTTTTTGGTTTGGGTGTCGGGTTCAGGGGAGGGGGCTATATGGGAGGATCTTTCCTTGGAGGAATATTTCATGGGGGAAGAGAAATTCAATTAAAAGGGCGCAGGACTTTCTAGCATTACTATAAAAAAAAACAATGAAAATATAAACATGAAAAAGTTTTTTTAATCGAAAGTAAGGAGAAGCATTAAAACTTAAAAAGGAACAGAGATTATTACGCATATGAGGGGTTCTAAAAATACTTTAGCATAAAGAGCGAGGTATTTAGGAGGAGATAAACACTTCACTCTTTATGCTAAAATTTTTTTTAATAATTTCAACTATTTATTCTACGGCCTTTCTGATTCAGGGGTCATTCTTAAAGAATTGGGATAAAACAAGATTTAGTGTGAAGAGCGAGGTATTAACGAGGGGACCAGCCCCCTCATATATATAATCAAAAATATAAGAATATAAAAGTTTGTTACGTAAGTTAATTCTTAAGTTACGCATTTTTTTTTTTACTAATAAAAACGTTCGTTAAGAATAAAAGATCTAGGTGCCTTTTTAAGTAACCGAAAAATTGGAGGGCAACAACACCTCCTTCCCCACCCCTTATTTCTCAAAATCGTCTGATCAAAACTAAGAGAAAGCCATTTAGCCAAAAAATGAATTAATATGCAAATTTCATTTTAATAATTTATGTACGGAGAGCCAAAATCAGACATGCATTAATTAAAAAACTTTCAGAAATTAAATAAAAAAAAACAAGTTTTTTTAAATGAAAGTAAGGAGCGACATTAAAACTTAAAACGAACAGAAATTACTCCGTATATGAAAGGGGCTTTTCCTCCTCGACACCCCGCTCCTTGCGCTAAAGTTTGATTCTTTCTCGCAAATCTACTTTTTTAAACAATAAAAAACTTTAGCGTAAGGAGCGGGGTGTCGAGGAGGAAAAGCCCCTTTCATATACGGAGTAATTTCTGTTCGTTTTAAGTTTTAATGTCGCTCCTTACTTTCATTTAAAAAAACTTGTTTTTTTTATTTAATAACCAAAAGAAAGCGTGCCGAGGAATCACAAGAGCAACCTGAAAATTTTCACCTGGCATTCGGGTACAGCCCAGTAGATGATTATAGCTTGAGTAGATGTGTTCAAATCGGGACTATGTCTAAAATTTGTCCCTATTACAAGGCCTTGAAATTTAATGGTGAAACAATGGGAATATGTTGCGCCTCAGGAAAAGCTAAACTTCCTCTACTGGCTGCACCACCAGAGCCATTGAAGACTTTGCTTACTGGAACTACGTTAGAATCTAAGCGTTTTTTTTTAACAAAGATCAGAAAATATAACTCATGTTTCCAAATGACGTCGTTTGGTGCCCAAATCAAAAATCCAGATCAATTTATGCCTACTTTCAAAGTAAAAGGGCAAATTTATCATAGAGCAGGGTCCCTTCTAGCATTCTCAGTCGAGAATCATAAATTTTTACAACTGTATTTCATCAGTGATAGAAATTCTGAACTGAATGCAAGTTGCGAAATTTCTCCCGACATTGAAAGGACTATCGTTTCCCAATTGCGACATCTTTTCCACTAAAATAACAATTTAGTGCGTCTGTTCAAAACAGCCATCGATTTGATGCCTACTGATACGCCTAAAATTGTTACTTCCGCTGACAAAACGCCTCCTGGTCAACATATGTGTAGATACAATGCTCCAACTATCGACGAAGTGGCAATCGTTATGGTCGGTGATCAGATTTACCTCGAGATATTATTCTTCATAAGCGAAACGCTCAGTTGGTAATAATTGCTGGAATTCATCGATGCTACGATGCCCTACAATATCCTATCATTTTTTGGGATGGAGCCGATGGCTATCAGTTTCAAAATAAATTGCAAGATCCATCCACTAACAAACAAACGGATAAGAAATGAAGCACAATGCATTATTATTCCCATAGACTAATGATTCGGCAGGATGAAGACAATTATATTTTAAAATGCCGTCAATTGTTTCACCAATACATCGTTGATATGTATGTAAAAGTTGAATCAGAAGATACATTGGCAGTAATGAAGCTGTTTGGCGAATTCTTTCATTTCCGATACATAAACGAAGTCCGGCTGTTGTTCACTTAGCAGTACATTTACAGAATGGACAACGTGTTTGTTTTTCAGAATCCTACTTGCGACAAAGAACCCTCAATCCACTGGATACAACTTTAACTGCTTTCTTTTCGTTATGTGAAAATGATTCTTCTGCAAAAAACTGCTGTATACTGAAGTGCCTTCGTATTACGCGTGGAATGCTAAAAATAAAGTATTTGAACGTCGAAAACAGGGTAAGACAGTCGACGGCCAACCAACCATCTTCAAAGATACCACGATAGGAAGACTCTACACCATTCACTTCAATCAACATGAATGCTTTCTCCGCCTGCTTTTGGTGAATGTACCCGGTCCAACTTCCTTTGAGTATTTGAGAACTGTAAACGCATTTATACATCACACTTACCGTAGTGCATGCCAAGCTCTGAATTTATTGGAGAATGACCAACACTGGGATAACTGCATCAATGACGCGTGCGAAACGTCAACTCCAAGTCAAATTCGTGCATTATTTTGAATCCTACTAACAACTTGCTCTCCTTCAGCTCCTACGGAATTATGGGAAAAATATAAATTGGAAATTGCTGAATCAGAAATTTATAACGACACTTTAGTTATTATCGAAGTTTTATGCGTATGTATGGCAAACAAACCTCTTCAGGATTTGGGAATGCCTTCACCTAATCGTAACGCTGCTGTTTCAACATGTGTAGAATTGGACCGTGAACAAAGTTACAGCACGAGTGATCTATTGTTGCATGTGCAAAATAACATTTCTAAGTTAACGTCTGAGCAAAAAGATATTTAAGATACGATAATGCATTGTGTCGATAACAACGTTCTAGAAATCTTCTTCTAATATATGCCAGGTGGTACTAGTAAAACTTTTGCGATAAAACTGATTCTGACATCAATTTGATCCAAAAATGATATAGCGTTGGCAATTGTGTCATCCGGAATAGCCGCAACGTTTCTGCCTGGTGGAAGAACTGCTCATGCTGCCTTGAAATTGCCTCTGAATTTGCATTCTACAGAAACTCCCACGTGCAATATTTCCAAATCATCTGGGTTGTGGGGAGGAGTGCAGAATGGAACACAAAATATCGCTCGAGGCTCTGGAGCAATCATTGCGAGATTTGCGAAGAAATTCGAAACCCTCTGGCAGCATATTAATATTGCTTGCGGGAAATTTCAGGCAAACATTCAATGCTCAATCCTTATATTGACGACAGTTGACAAACATGACGTCAGTCGACACACAAACAAACAACTTATTTTTATATATAGAAGATATATATATATAAATAAGCTACGAAAATAAAATAAAGAGAAACTAAAAAAGAAAAAAAGAAAAAATAGAAAATACTAAAAAACAGGAAACACTAAAAGAAAAAAAAAAGAAAAACTAAAACAAAAAGAAAAAAATAAAAAACTAAAAAATAAGAAAAAACTAGAAAAGGAAAATCAATAAAAATAAGAAACTAAAAAAAGAAAAAGAAAAAAAGAAAAAAAATAAGAAAAGAAAAAACTAAAAAAGAAAAAACTAAAAAATCAACTCTATCTATCTATATATATAAAAATAAGTTGTATGTATGCATGTTTGTTTGTCTGTGGGTTTGCATATGACGTCGTTATAAGATGAATCTACAGACCGGGACACCAGGACACAAATGACGACCGGGACACAGGGAATATAAATGACGACCGAGACACTCAAAGAGAAATTACAGACCGGGACACAAATGACGACCGGGACATAGGGAATATAAATGAAGACCGGGACAGAGGGACACAACTACAACGGGGACGCCGGAGGGCACAGGGTCAGGAGTTAAATCTGTAATTATCTGTATATTCATTCTATTGATCTATAGCGTTGGCAATTGCGTCGTCTGGAATAGCCGCAACGATGCTGCCTGGTGGAAGAAATGCTCATTCCGCTTTGAAATTGCCTCTGAATTTTCATTCTACAGAAACTCCCACGTGCAATATTTCCAAATCATCTGGGATGGGTAAAGTATTGCAGCAATGCAAACTCATTATTTGGGACAAGTGCACAATGGGCCACGAAAAATCGCTAGCTGCTCTGGATCAATCATTGAGAGATTTGCGAGGGAATTCGAAACCCTTGGTAGCCCATTAATATTGCTTGCGGGAGATTTCAGGCAAACATTACCTATAATAACCTAGATCAACCCTTGCTGACGAAGTGAATGCTTGCCTAAAAAATTCTAATTTATGGTCACACGTAAAGATATTAAAATTAGCTACAAATACGCGTGTCCGATTGCAAAACAATGACTCTGGTCAAACATTTTCAGATCAATTGCTGGCAATCGGAAACGGAAATCCCAGTACACTCAATTTCAGGACGTATACAATAGCTTGCTGAATTCTGTAATTTAATGACATCCAAAAATGAATTGGTTGAAAAAGTATTTCCGAATATTCTAACTGATTATAAAAATCATAAATGGTTAAAAAAACGAGCGATTCTGGCAGCCAGGAATAAAGACGTCCAAAAAATCGACAATATTGTTTTGACCAAGAGACCAGGCAGTCCTTTAAGAGTCAGTCGACAAAGTTCTGGAACCAAATGAGGCGGTTAATTATCCATCTAAATTTTCAAATTCCCTGGATTTCCCACGGTTTCCACCACACGTGCTACAACTAAAGATAGGCCGGAAGACCGGGACACCGGGACACAAATGACGACCGGGACACCGGGAATATAAATGACGACCGGGACGCTCAAAGAGAAATTACAGACTGGGACACTGGGACACAGTTGACGACCGGGATACTGGGAATACAAATGACGACCTGGACACATTGACATAACAACAACAGGGACGCCGGGGACATAGGGGGATGTATAAATGACGACGGGGACACAGGGAATGTTCGATTAGCAATCACCATCAACAAAGTTCAAGGGCAATCATTAGAATAATGAGGTATAGATCTGAATACGGATTGTTGTTCCCAAGGACAATTTTATTTTGCATGTTCAAGAGTCAGTAAACCTGACAATCTTTTTATATGCACAGACAATGGGACATCGAAGAATGTCGTATATTCGCAAGTTTTACGTAGTTAAAAACATATATATATATATATAGATATATATATCTATATATATAAAAATAAGTTGTCTGTCTGTGGATGGATGGATGGATGGATGGATGGATGGATCAGGTGACGTCACCTGAAAAAACTGGATCAGGTGACGTCAAAACTGAAAAAACTAAAAAAAGGCAAAAACTACAAAAAAAACTAAAAACTAATAAAAAAAATAAAAAAGCTAAAAAACTAAAAAAACTATAAAGGTAAAAACCAATAAAAAACTAAAAAAAAACTGAAAAAACTAAAAAAAGGCAAAAACTACAAAAAAAAACTAAAAACTAATAAAAAAAGTAAAAAAGCTAAAAAACTAAAAAAACTAAAAAAACTAAAAAAGGTAAAAAACTAAAAAAAATAAAAAATAAAAAAAAACTAAAAAAAAGGAAAAAACTGAAAAATAAGCTAAAATAAAGGTAAAAACCAATAAAAAACTAAAAAAAAAAAGGAAAAAACTAATAAATGACGACACTCAAAGAGAAAGCGACCAGGACAAAAGGAATGTTCGATTAGCAATCAACAAAGCACCGGGACACAGGGAGTATAAATGACGACCAGGACATAAGTAAAAAAAAAAAAAAACTATCTATATATATAAAAATAAGTTGTCTGTGGATCTGTGGATCGTGGATCAGGTGACGTCACCTGAAAAAACTGGATCAGGTGACGTCAAAACTGAAAAAACTAAAAAAAGGCAAAAACTACAAAAAAAACTAAAAACTAATAAAAAAAATAAAAAAGCTAAAAAACTAAAAAAACTAAAAAAAGGCAAAAAAAACTAAAAACTAATAAAAAAGCTAAAAAACTAAAAAAACTAAAAAAAAGGCAAAAACTACAAAAAAACTAAAAACTAATAAAAAAAATAAAAAAGCTAAAAAACTAAAAAAACTAAAAAAAGGTAAAAAACTAAAAAAACTAAAAAAGGTAAAAACTAAAAGAGCTAAAAAAGAAAAAAATAAATGACGACACTCAAAGAGAAAGCGACCAGGACAAAAGGAATGTTCGATTAAAATGACGACCGGGACACAGGGAATATAAATGACGACCGGGACACAGGGACACAACTACAACGGGGACACCGGGGGAAACAGGGGGATATAAATGACGACCGGGACAAAAAAACTAAAAAGAAAAAAAAACTAAAAACTAATAAAAAAACTAAAAAATCTAAAAATCTAAATAAGCTAAAAAAGAAAAAAAAAGGAAAAAAATAAAGGAGAAAAACAAAACTAAAAAACGAATGTATATACAGACCGGGACACCGGGATACAAATGACGACCGGGACCCGGGACACAGGGAATATAAATGACGACCGGGACACAGGGACACAACTACAACGGGGACACCGGGGGAAACAGGGGGATGTAAATGACGACCGGGACACCGGGACAGGGAATGGTCGATTAGCAATCACCATCAACAAAGCTCAAGGGCAATCATTAGAATCATGAGGTATAGATCTGAATACAGATTGTTTTCCCATGGACCATTATATGTTGCATGTTCAAGAGTCGGTAAACCTGACAATCTATTTATATGCAAAGACAATGGGACAGCAAAGAATGTTGTATATTCGCAAGTTTTACGTAGTCAAAACCATATATATATATCTATCTATATTCACAGGTGGGACATAGGGACACAACTACAATGGCGCGTAACTATTATGGCGCGTAACGACTTACGCGCGCGGGGGGGCTTGGGGGGGGCGCGAAGCGCCCCCACCAACTAGGTGTTGGGGTGGCGCGAAGCGCCACCCCAACAGCTAGTATATATATATATATATATATATATATATATATATATATATATATATATATATATATATATATATATATATATATATGTATATATCTATATTCGCAGGTGGGACACAGGGACACAACTACAATGGCGCGTAACGACTTAAGCGCGTAGGGGGTGCTTGGGGGGGGGGGGCGAAGTGCCACCCCAACAGCTAGTTTAATATAGAGATGGAATAAATAGCAGAACTATTAAAAGTAAAATCAGAAAAAGTACAAAATATATACAGTAGCTGCAAGACTTCTGTTTCGTTGCTAAAACAGGATCTTCTGAAACTACATAATTTTCCCCTTCTTCTTTTAAGTGTTTGCCATTCTGCTTATCTTCGATTGTTTCGGATTGCTCTGGTTCACTTCCTTTTTTGTCTCCTGCGGTCTTATTACATTCGCTTTCAGTGCTTTGACACTCTTCTGCAGAATTTAGCTGCTTGAACGTAGTTTCTGAAATATTAACTACACTTTTATCTTGTTCAATTGTATCTTCTCTGACTATATAATTTTTTCCTGCTTCTTTTAAGTTTTCGACAATTTGCTTATCTTCGATTGTTTTGGATTGTTTTGGTTCAGTTCTTTTTTCGTCTGTTGCGGGTTTATTATATTCTCTTTTAGTGCTTTGAAACTCTTCTGCAGATTTTTCAGTCTGCTGCTTGAACCTAGTTTCGGACATATTAACTACACTTTCATCTTGTTCAATCGGATCTTCTGTGACTATATGATTTTCTCCTGCTTCTTTTACATTTTTGTCATTTTGCTTATCTTCGATTCTTTCAGATTGTTCAGTTCCTTTTTTGTCTGCTACGGGTTTATTATATTCTCTTTTAATGCTTTGAAACTCTTCTGCAGATTTTTCAGTCTGCTGCTTGAATCTAGTTTCGGACATTTTAATTACACTTTCATCTTGTTCAATTGGATCTTCTCTGACTATATAATTTTCTCCTGCTTCTTTTACATTTTTGTCATTTTGCTTATCTTCGATTCTTTCAGATTGTTCAGTTCCTTTTTTGTCTGCTATGGGTTTATTATATTCACTTCCAGCGCTTTGTTGCTCTTTTGCATCATTTTTTTCATTTGGTTTATGATCCTCTTTGTTTTCCTTAGAATATAAAATTCTAAGAATTGTTTCTACTACCAACTGACCAGGACATTCACCATCTGCACTGATTAAGTCCTTATTGAATCTTATTGTAGGATGAACTTTACGTATATCATCCATTTCGATAGTACATTCTCCAATTTTTTTATTTTTATCTTTGAGTATAAGTTTGATCCGGTCCTCTTCCTTAAAATCAATGAGAAAGTTGCGATTCCAAAAGGGAGTGGGTCCGCGGCTATCCAATCCAGTTTCACCTACCTGTATATTGTTTTTATGTACTTCAATATACGCGTTTTTTGGCCTGAGCTTTTTGAGCTCAGCTCTCATTATTTTTATCATAACTGACATCGCAATTATTATTTTATCATCACGTATTTTTCGCATTATTATTTTAAAATATCTGACATGATTGCATTTAAAACAGTTAAATCTCCAGTTAAATCTTTGACGTTAAACTAAAATTTAAAATAGAAAGATACGATCAATTCCTTGTTTCTTGACCTATAAATTTGACTGGAAATACTTTTTGATTTATCAGAAAAGACCAAAAACAAGTTTATTTCACTTCCTAGCCTTTGCTACCTAAAGCAAAACACAATATTGAGTTTCTGTAACTACGAAAATGCTTCATTTACTAGCTGTACGAGCTGAGAAGACGCCGCGATTATTTCTTCCTTTTTTTGCTCATGTAACTGGGTGTCGAAATTGTGATAATCTGAAAAAAAAAAATATCCACGAAAGTAGCTTTCAAACGAACAGTAAAGAGTAAACACAGCAAACCAGACATTAGCAAAAGTAGAGTCAATCAATAATTTAAGCTTCATACGAAAATTAGTCACTGTCAATAGAAACATAAAACCAAAACTGTAAATTACAAAGCCATAATAACAAAATCATATATACCATACTAACATCAATAAAAATAAATAATCGAGTCAAACTTATGAAAAACAGAAATATTCCTAACATTATTTACTTCTATAAAAGTAAAATAAAGCTTAAACGATTTTCTTTCATGATTTAGATAAAAACAAATTTGCTGACGAAATAAAATTCAATAAGAAATTGAACTTAAAACGAACATAAATCTTTATTAACAACTAAATAAGATAAAAAAAGACCAGAAATTTTTATGCATAAGCAAGTCAAATATTAATTATCACAGACAAAAATAAGACTACTCCTTCAAAAGATTTAAGTGCCATTTGTGCCTTACTGAATTTTTCATGAACTAACAACAATGATGGAAAACCTAAAAATCTATACTCCTTGTAGTTTTAAAATGTGCAAAAACAATAGATTCAATATATTTTGTTACTCCAAATATTGGAATCAAAACTTCGCCTTTTATAGCATGGAAATAAGTTGCTCTTTACCTATGGCTTGTGAATATTCACTGGTTAATCTAAGGCTTTTTTAAGTGTAAATATCTTTGTTTGGTACCAGTTTGGCATTTCATAAACTATACTTTTTTTGAAAAAGATCTATAATTAATAAATAATTGTGAAGTACAGTAAAGGTACCATTTAAGACAAGTACCAACACGAAAGCAAGCATAATTCTTAAACATTTATCATAGTTTTACACATTCTCAAAATGTTCTGCCTTCTGTTCTCTCTTCTTCTGCTCTTCTCTCCTTCTGCTCTCTCTTCAGCACTTGTCTTAATTGAAGCTCAATATCTAACTTTAACTTGGACAAGTCCAAACTGAATGCTTCCTCTTAATTATCTAACAAGTCAATATAATACTTTACTATTGTCTCTTCGGGCTACATCTTCCCGATTTTGGGCGATTTTATTTATGGAATCCACTTCAGTTTCAATTTATTCACATTTTAATACGGTTCCATTGCACTTACTTTCCTCTTATAGTAGTTGTGGCGACTGTTGCAATTTATTAACGGACGAACTACGACCCATAGTAACCAAAAATTAAAAAACGTGTTAAAAAAAATAACCAGCAAGTGAGGAAATTACCTTTGTAGTGGATTAACAAATGGTAACAATAATCTAGCTCAATCCTGATATTAAAATGTCATTTGAAGTCTCACTTAAGGAAATTTTGAAAAATAACGCGAAACCTTTAAGAATTTGCATCATACTAAACCAAAGAATACTCCATTAGAATTTCCTTCACTAAAATTTCCATTGAAGAAACTTTTTCCCTTGCCATGAGCAAAAATAAAAATAACTCTGTCGGCATGAGGAGCACTAAATTCTTCTTCTAATTTTGTACTTTGTTTCCTCCACTGTTGGCAGTGCACCAGAAGATCATAGAGAGTTTTTTGAGCTAACAAAACATTAGGCTCATTTTATGATCTTCATAAATGTTTCCTAATGATTTGTTAGCTCAAAATCTTTCAGGACTCATTTTAAAGTAAATTGCTATATCTACGTGGTTTTTGAGCTAACAAACCATTAGGTTAACAATAAAGTTCTTTTATTGAAAACAACTGTTTCTTTGTAGTAAAGATTATTAATGGCGTCATACTCGTAGGTTACAACTCTAAATGAATTTCTAGTAAAACCAAACCTAACATGTATCAAAGTCTTATTGTACTTCTTGGCTGAAGGACCTTGAAACGGAGATCAGCAAACCCGGTTTGGACTTTAGGGTTTCCTTTTATTTACCAAGATAAAAGGGTGCCAAGTCACGTCACCTTAGCAGTTGAATTTTCATAGGGCTTATCACTCGAATACCTCTTGTACGAGCCCATCCTGTCTTCTGACAAGCTTAAAGCGAACTTTCATTCCGAACTTCACCAAATATTTTGATACAATTATTCTATTTATCTTCTAAATTATACAGTTTCAGAATTTCTATTTCGTATTTTTGTCTTCCACTATCTTTGAATTTTTTGAGATTTCTCCAAAAATCTGTCGTCTCAAAAAAAAGAATTTGCCCCCCAAAATTTCTCCTTCGTTCAGGGCTGCCACATGCAGTGATTTATCACTAGTATAACCTGACCTTAGTAACAATCACTTTCACTTAACTTTTTCACTACTTTCTACAGTTTTTGTCTCAAGTGCTTACTACACACCAAAAACCAGACACAGATCATTGAATTACTGATCTTTCTTCCTATGCTAGTAAAAGCATAAAGTTTATAAGACTATACCCGTTAATCAAATATTCTGTTGTAATTAGTGGTAAAGAATTTTTTTGTGAACACGTGTACGTGCAGTGTAATTTTGAGCATCGATGAAAGAGGGTTATTTTAGACAGCTGGACCTTGAGTTTTAATTTTGTTTTCTCTTGCTATTCTGTTTAATTTTCGAAGGTCTGAAAATATTAGAAAGTTAGACTGAAAAATTATCCTAAAGTTAAAAAGGGAAGGCATGCTACCTATTTTGAGAGGTGGAGAGAGGGTATTTCGTGATCGAGCTATGAATTAGATGAACATGCCCTTCGGTTAGGTTAGCTTATGTCAGGATCCCCCTCCCACTAATTTGCGAATATATAGCCCAAATTTGTTTATAAAATATTATTTCATTACGTTTTGGTATTTGACTTTAGAATTAACCAAACTTCACTTGAGTGTTGGCGGTACAATAAAAAGGACCGATTCAAGGAGTTTGTCTTTTTGCCATGAATCTTCATCATTTAAAATTTTGTTGAATTTTGCTTCTTGAAACTGGAACGTGGAAGATTAGTGGCGTAAAATAGCCAAACTACGATGGGGCAGCGATTTCTATTTATTTTGGGGATTAGATTAGGGTAAAACTAACATCCCGGCAGCTTCAAGTATGCAGTTGGGTATGTATTATTTCTTTGACACCAATAGCATTGTAGTGTACAAATCCATCCATAAAATAATAACAGTAAGATATAAACAGTATGCCTCACACTTTGAATAATATACTCCATTAGCAGTATTACAGAAAATATGATACAGTGCTTTTGATAAAATGGTACACATAAAATTATGGAGTATGATTTTTTTTTCAATGTATTCCATCACTTCGTTCTTTTGTATGATCAGTTATGAGTAAATACATACAAACATACATTTATGGCAATTGCATGTCTTCCCATTGAATTAGATGACATTGTTAATTGTGATTCAAAAAACTATTTATATTTCTAACTGCAAGCTATACTAAGTTATATTAGTTAATTTTTTGTAAATTTTACATATTTGAAAGTAAAGCTGTCAAAGCTCAGGTTGTGCTGCTAAAGTGTCGGTAGCATTTGGAATTGTACTACTAGTAACTTCAGATCTTTTTGCACTCCTGGGAACCACCTCGACCAAATCCCAAAGCAGAAAACTTACAGTCCCTTGGCTTGAACAACGAGGTACATCCGATGTCTTGAAAAACAAGGAAGCGGCAGCAACAACTAAATTCTCCATTGGAAGCATGTTTTTCCTTTTTTTTCGTCTCTGCAGCTAGCTGGGCACTTTAACATCATAGTGAGCTGTTTATAGCTCATTTTAAAGGAAACTAGACCTACGTTGCCTGAGCAACGTGAAGTATTGCGGCAACCTTTGTATGGCTTCGCCGAATAAAGTGTTGCAAGAGCAACACTTTGGTTTTGTTTCTTTGCTATTGGTTAAACGCTGAAGTTGTCAGCCTATCGAAGCTTTTAAAACGTTATGTTCAAAGAAGAAAGCGATCAGTAATCACATGATCAAAGGCTATTCCTCACCGTTGAAAAAACAACAATAACAAAAGAATATCGGAAGAAGAGACTAAATTGACTTTGCAGCCAGTTGAAATTTATCCATATAAATCTAAGACATCGTGACGGATCAAGACTTGGAACAATCTATATATATAAAAATAAGTTGTCTGTGGATCTGTGGATCAGGTGACGTCATGTTTCGGCTGACGTCATGAAATTAGTTGCCATCATTTTTGCTTTGAAGGTGACGTCATTCAAGTTATATAAGACATATGTTCGCGTAGAATTCTATTAATGTTTAAGTTTACAATGACTGATGAAGATGCTCAAAGAGTCTATGCCAAAAAACTTGCTGCTGATAGAGAAAGTCAGAAAAGAAAGCGTGCCGAGGAACTACCAGAGCAACGCGAAAGCAGACTTGCTGCTAAAAGAGAAAGTGAAAAAAGAAGGCGTGCCGAGGAATCAAAAGACCAGCAGGGAAACAGGCTTGAGGCTGATAGAGAAAGAAAGAACAAAAAGCATGCCGAGGAACTACCAGAGCAACGCAGAAGCAGACTTGCTGCTAAAAAAGAAAGTGAAAAAAGAAGGCGTGCCGAGGAATCAAAAAACCAGCAGGGAAACAGGCTTGAGGCTGATAGAGAAAGAAAGAACAGAAAGCATGCCGAGGAACTACCAGAGCAACGCAGAAGCAGACTTGCTGCTAAAAGAGAAAGTGAAAAAAGAAGGCGTGCCGAGGAATCAAAAGACCAGCAGGGAAACAGGCTTACATTACCTATAATACCTAGATCAACTCCTGCAGACGAAATGAATGCTTGCCTGAAAAATTCTAATTTATGGGCACACGTAAAAACATTAAAATTAACTACAAATATGCGTGTCCGATTGCAAAACTATGACTCTGGTCAAACATTTTCAGATCAATTGCTGGCAATGGGAAACGGAAAGCTCCCAGTAGACTCAATTTCAGGACGTATACAACTACCTGCTAAAAATAGGCGTACCAATAATACTTTTAAGAAATATAAACCCACCAAAGCTTTGCAATGGCACTCGACTTGCCGTAAAAAAAAGCACGCGACTTGCCGTAAAAAAAAACAATGGAAAACCTAATAGATGCCACAATCTTGACAGGGCCTTATGAGGGTGAGGCTGTTCTTATTCCTCGCATTCCCATGATTGCAACGGATCTGCTTTTTCAATTTAAAAGATTGCAATTCCCAATTCGATTAGCATTTGCAACCACCATCAACAAAGCTCAAGGGCAATCACTAGAAAAATGCGGTATAGATCTTAATACAGATTGCTTTACCAATGTACAATTGTATGTTGCATCTTTGAGGGTCGGTAAACCTGACAATCTATTTATACGCACAGACAATGGGACAGCGAAGACTGTTGTGTATTCACAAGTTTTACGTAGTTAATTTGTATTGTATCTATCTATCTATCTATCTATATAAAAACGAGTTGTGTGTATGCATGTTTGTTTGTTTGTAAAAAGAGCGTTTGCATATGACGTCATTATTAGTACATACGGCTTTGTATATGGACAGACAATGGGAAAGCCAAGAATGTTGTATATTCGCAATTTTTACGTAGTTTGAAAAACATATATAAATCTATCTATATTCACAGGTGGGACACAGGGAAACAACTACAATGGCGCGTAACTAATATGGCGCGTAACTAATATGGCGCGTAATGACTTACGCGCGCGGGGGGGCTTGGGGGGGCGCGAAGCGCCCCACCAACTAGGTGTTGGGGTGGCGCGAAGCGCCACCCCAACAGCTAGTATCTTATATAATCTAGTTTGTATTATAAAGCTATCTGTAATTTTTCAGGATCAAAATACCATAGATGACACTCTATTAATTATTACGAAACTGCCTCGTTGTTTTACGTTATCGTTTGTACCCGTTGCGTAAACACTTAATTCTAGGTTACAGTGAGTATGGGTAGGTTACACCAACTAGCAAAAGTTACAAACCCCTCTTCACTAAAGATGATTGTAGCCTAACAGACGATTATTACTTACAAGTCCCCTACATGTGTTACCACTGGAACCAACTTGGTCTTACAATCAAATACACTGGAAACAAAATAATAGGTACACCAAATAGCAAAATTTGCAAACCCCTCATGGCCGAAGATGATTATGAGCTAACAGCCGACCTTTCCTTACAAGTCCCCTACATGTCTCAAAATTGGTATCGGCTTATTTTTGGTTTCAGTGTGTACCCTACTACTGAGGTTGTTAACCCATTGAAACTTGCATACTGGTATATCTCATGAAGGAATTTTTGTACTAAAAAATGGATGACACATACTTTGATCAGCTCATCAAGAGCTATCGATTGCCGTCGAAAAAAAATCTGTCTGTCTTAGTTCAAAAGTTGATTTTTTTGCCGTAGGCCAACTTTCTAACGTCACCACTTAGAAAGGAGCAAAGGATAGGCTCCAATTTCTTTAGCGATGACAGAACTTTTAAAGTTTAAGAGGTACATCTGATAACATTTCTCTACCTCAGTCCCAAGTCCGAAAAAAACAAATGGTAACCCAGCAAAATCACGGCAGCACTTACGGACCCGTGGGAAAATGCCACTTTTTTGCTTCTGTTAATTTTTCTATTTACCACTCAAAGAAGATATATTGGCTGTGGGGCCGGGTAACTGCCGCATATATTTGACACTTATAGATTTTAGTCGATCTTCAATTTATAAGTGGTGCCTGCCTGCTTGCCTGCTAGAACGGAGCTTTCCAATCGAAAGCAGAAACATGGTTTGATGAAACGAAAGGTTGGCTGCACAACTTCAGATACTCCTCTCTGACATAAGCTACATAACTCCACTTCACTTTTGCACACCATAGGCTCTGGCTAGTGGACAAGCAAAAACCATCCTTTTTGGCCCCAGGCAAGAGTTTTGCGGAGCTTTCCAAAACGTAATGCCATATTCATCAGTCCGGCCCTGAGGTCCACATGTTCCGTAAAAACCGCACATGTTAGAGACCCTTACCAGTTTCCAAGAATAAGCCGACAACGGCGGCATAGGAAAAAAACGGGACAAAACCAAAGTGTTGCATTCGCAGCACAATTCCAAAAAAAGCCCTAGACTGAATTCTGGATCGGAACTAGAACTGAATTTCCCACAATCGCCAATATGGCGTTAAATGTACTTCTGCCATTCAACACCGCATACTTATGTGAAATTACTTTCTCAGCTTTAACGCATATTAAATCCCAATATCGTTCAGCGATAAGAAATTTTGAAGAGGTCTTACGTCCAGCAGTTTCAAACATTACACCAAGATTTGATTTGTTACGTAATAAAAAACAGGTATGTCCATGTCATTAAATTTTTTCCATGATTTTAAATTCATACTTGCAACTCAACTACTTGGATATATTCGAAAGAATTAAGACGGTCAGAATCCACTTTTTTTGAAACTATAATAAAAACATTTCTATAACATTTTGTGCAAATTTCAATTCTAGATTTTTATATCTAACGAATTCTAAACATATTTTCAAAACGAATTCTAAATTTATATATTTTCATATGCATATGTATATTGTTACCTAATAAATATATCATCAAAAAATATTAATTTATTTTTCTTTTATATTTATTGGGGTCGTTAAGAAACTCGCAATCATAAATGGAGTCTGGAATTACAAAAGTTTAAGAAGCCCTGTGTTAGGGGAAAAAACCAGTAAAAAGGAACTTGACAAGTAACCCATTGTGTTTTAAAAACAAATTTGCTTTCCTTTCCTACTTAGACTGGCTGCACGGTTAGGAACTATGCATAAGCATGGGGCGTCAATCACCGTTAAGATTAACTTCACTTATTCGATAGATAAATGGATAAGTGAATTTTAAGCCAAAGGGCCATAACACAAATACATATGCTGACAGTAGAATGCACTGTTGCCCCCTCAATAATGTGGAGAAAACAAATATTATATAGTCTATACCCCTACATTATCTGAATATGGACCCCTCTTTCCCCCTCCCTATAAGACTGGTGGAGATTCCCTCCTGGGGGTTATGCATTTCAATATATCCGGAATTAGCACATTTATGTTATGTAACAAATTTCCCCTTAGAGATTGGATCTCTTAGCATCAGGGCTGCCAACTTCTGATGTCTAAAACAAGTGAAAATCAAAGCAAAAAAGAGTGGTTTTTGCTAAAAAAGAATGCAAGTCAAAAATCTGCACGCATCCCTTCTGAGGTAAAAAAAAGAGTGTATTAAACACGAAAAGTGTTCAAGTTGGCAACCATGTTCCTTTGGCTAAATGTGCTTTTGATGAAGTAACAAACTGCTGACATTTTAACGAATGATATCAAACACCCAAAAAGAATGATTTTCACTCTTCCGCATCCCTTCTGAGATAGAAAAGACTGCAATTCACATGAAAAGTGTTCATGTTGGCAATCCTGCCTCACATGTTTACAAGAAAATGGCACATATCATATCATTATGTATCTCAGTATTAACAGCTGTGAATGTTATTTACGCTCTTTGTTAATAAATTACGTCCCGAGTATATGTTTATAAACAGGTCTAAGAAAGTCAGGTTTTTATGGCACTTGGTATTAACCAAGTGACGTATAGCAATCGCAAATTCTGTCGGTCTGTCTGTCTGTCGGTCCCGGTTTTGCTACTTTGGGCACTTTCAGGAAAGCTAGGACGATGAAATTTGGCAGGCGTATCAGGGAGCGGACCAAATTAAATTAGAAATAGTCCCTTTCCCGATTTGACCATTTGGGGGGAGGGAGTGGGGGCCCGTTAATTCGGAAAAAATAGAAAAATTGAAGTATTTTTAAATTACGAACGGTTGATCAGATCTTAATGAAATTTGATGTTTGGAAGGATATCGTGTCTCAGAGCTGTTATTTTAAATCCCGACCAGATCTGGTGACGTTGGGGGGGGAACCTAAAATATTGGAAAACACTTAGATTGGAGGGTTCGGGATGAAACTTGGTGGAGAAAATAAGCACAAGTCCTAGATACATGATTGACATAACCAGATTGGATTCGCTCTCTTTGGGGTAGTCGGGGGGGGGGTAATTCTGGAAAATTAGAAAAAATGAGGTATTTTAAATTACGAAAGGGTGATCGAATCTCAAGGAAATTTGAAATTTAGAAGGATATCGTGTCTCAAAGCTCTTATTTTAAATCCTGACTGGATCTGGTGACATAGGGGGTTGGGTTGGGGTGGGGGACCCTAAAATCATGGAAAGTGCTTTTATTGGAGGGATCGGGATGAAACTTGGTGGGGAGAATAAGCAGAAATCTTATATACGTGATTTACATAATTGGAATGGATCCACTCTATTGGGGGGGATTAATGCTGAAAAATTGGGAAAAATGACGTATTTTTGACTTACGAAGGAGTGATTGGATCTTCATGGAATTCATATTTAGAAGGACCTCGTAACTTAGATTTCTTATTTTAAATCTCAACCGAATCCAGCGTCATTGGACGGGGGCAGTTGGGGGGGGGGACCGGAAATCTTAGAAAATACTTAAAGCGGAGAGATCAGGATGAAACTGGATGGGAAGAATAAAAACCTGTCTAAGATACGTGACTGACATAAACGGACCAGATATGCTCTCTTTGTTGGAGTTTGGGGGGGAGGGTAATTTTGAAAGTTGAGGTATTTGTAACTTACGAAAGAGTGACCAGATCTGAATGAAATTTGATATTTAGAAGGATCTTGTGCTTTAAAGCTCTATTTTAAATTCCGACCAGATCCTGTGACATTGGGGGAGTTGGATTGGGAAACCGGAATTCTTGGAAAACGGGAAAATTGGGGTATTTTTATCTTACGAATAGGTGACCGGATCTTAATGAAATTTGATATTTAGAAGGAATTAATTTCTCAGAGCTCTTATTTCAAATCCCGACCAGATCTTTCGATATTGGGGGAGTTGAAGGGGGAAATCTTGGAAAACACTTGGAGTGAAGGAATCGGGATGAAGCTTGGTGGATAGAATAAGCAAATGTTCTTGATACGTGATTGACGTAATCATACTGGATTCACCCTCTTTGGGGGGTTGGGGGGAGGGGTTTAGTGATTTGGCTAGTTTGGTGCTTCTGGACGTGCTAGGACGATGAAACTAGGTAGGCGTGTCAGGGAGCTACACAAATTGACTTGATAAAGTCGTTTTCCCAGATTCGTTTTCCCAGAAACGTAGCATATAGGGACAGGAATAGATATTTTTTTGTCGATTTTTTACTTCAGAAATAAATAGGAACTTCCTGGTAGTTACATAGTTGAAAAAACCTTACTTTCGTAGACCTGTTTATAAACATGTACTCGGGACGCACTTTAATAACAAAGAACGTAAATTATATTCACAGCTGTTAATGCAGAGATACATTACGATACGATATGTGCCATTTTTGGTGCACATATCAGGCAGGATTGCCAACATGAACACTTTTCGTATGAATTTCACTCTTATCTATCTAAGAAGGGATGCGAAGAGTGAAAATAACTCGTCTTGAATGTCAGTTTTCATTCATTACAAATGTTAGTTGTTGGCAACTTCGTCAGAAGCACATTTAGCCATAGGAACAGGATTGCGAACTTGCACACTTTTCGTGTTAAATGTACTCTTTTTCTTTTACCTCAGAAGGGATGTGCGCAGATTTTTTGACTTGCACTCATTTTGAGCAAAAGTCTCTCTTTTTGATTTACACTTTGTATAGACATCAGCAATGGCAACCCTGATGCTAAGAGATCCAATCTCTTAGGCAACATTTGTTTCAGAATATAATGTGCTAATTCTGTATATATTGAAATCCATAGCCCCAGGGGTGAATCTCCGGCATTTTTGTTGGGAGGGGCAAGAGGGGTCCATATCCAGATAGTTAAGGGCATGGTATATATAGTTTTTTATATAATTATTTTCTCCACATTATTGAGAGCGCAACAGTGCATTCTAATTTCAGAATATGTATTTCTGCTATGGCCCTTTGGCTCAAGATTCACTTATCCATTTATCTATCGATTAAGTGAAGTTAGTCTTAACAATGGTTGACGCCCCCTGCTTATGCCTAGCTCCCAACAGAGTTACCAGCGTAACTAGGAAAGGAAATCAAATCTGTTTTTAAAGAAAAATGGGTTACTTGTCAAATTCCTTTTTACTGTTTTTTCCCCTAACGGATTCTTTTTTTCGAAAACCTGAACAGATAGTACAGCATCATTTCAGATCCAAGGTCTCTGATTGCCCTTATTCTTCTTCTACGCTACGCCCCTGAACAAGAATAAAAGAGGAAACTCTGTTCTGCCATTTGCCCTAAAGATGAAGAGGCGATTAAGTAAATTATATCAGAAATGTGTATTTTAGTTTTGATGTTTCTAGAATTTTACGTCACCTCTCTGGAAAACTCTTTCTGTGATGTCATCTGTCACTGGAATACCATTCCTTGTGACAATGCAACAGACAAATGCACAGATGGAAACCCGGGGGACTGCGGTTAAAACATGCCTGTCGCACACCTTCTCCCTCAATGAGTGGAGAGAAAGGTAGGGAACTGACACAGTTTCCAACTGCATTAGCCGTAGGCAACTTGGAACTCCGATGCATTAGTAATAGTGGTGGCATTTCTGGATACCATTACGGAAGTCTAGTGATGTGAACATTAAGTAGGTTGTACCTTTTTTTGGCATCAGAGCCCTTGCAACATTAATATGGCGTAAATTGAAGGCTCTTTAAGCTCCAAGTATAGACGAGAGGTAAAATTATAGACACAGACAAAAACAAAGGCAAAGACATACACTTACACATAGACATAGACATAACAATTAGACATAGGAATAGACGTAAATACAAAAATGGACATAGACATGGACATAAACTTAGACATAGACATTGACCTGGGCAAATACAAAGACAAGAACATAAAGATAAGCATAAACATAGACATCGACATAGATATCAACATAGATATAGACATAAACAGAGACATAGACTTAGACATAGTATGGGCATAAAAATAGAAGTAGACCTAGAGATATAAAAAAATGATGGACATTGACTGAGACATAGACATTGACATAAACATGGAAATAGACATAAATAAACATAGACATAGACTTAAAGATAGTTTAGACATAGAAGTAGAAGTAAACATAGAAATAGAAGTAGATTTAGACATAGACAAAATAATGGATATAGACATAGATATAGTCATAGTCATGGGATTAGAATAGACACAGACATAGACAAAAAAAATAACTTAAATGGAAACTACTGGCCGTTCTCTCTTTTTGCCAGTGTTCTCTAAGATATTTGAAAGAGCAATGGTCAAAGGTCTGGTGAGATTCTGGATGGGGTCTGGATACGATGATCTATCATTCAACAAACCAAGCAGTTCGAGCAGCATTTATCAATATTTGGGTCTAAACTGGGTATTACTCACATCTCTTTTTCTTGTGGGATCCAATTCTTCCATTTTGAATAGAAGTTGTCCAATAGGTACTTCTTTCTCCTCATCATTTACTCTTGTTCTTGCAGTAAAGTTTACTAAGACATAAGAAAAAGAAACAAGATAAAAACATAAATGTTTACAAAGACACAAAGTTTACAAATACATAAACATAGACTAAGACATAAGAATAGACATTGACATAGACATGGAACAAGACCTAGATATAAACATAGATACAGACATAGACATAGATATAAGAATAGACATTGACCAAAGGTGCCATTTGGGCATAATCTTGGGGTGGGCATGAACTCCATCCGCCCCCCCCCCCGATTCACTTCGTGTCACGTAAGAAAAATGCGGGTTTTAGCAGGACATAGATCAAATATTCTAAGTAAAAACGCATTTTCAGCACCCGTGTGTTGCTTGGAAATGTACTGTAACCGAAGGTGGAACTCAGCCACACTAACCTCTAAGATTAATTATAACAACGAAGAATACAATCAACGAGGTTAAGTGATTAAACTAAAAGTGGAAAATTCAACCAGACTACAGGCTGGCATTCCTCAGCGAGAAACTTTCTTATTTAAGTAAACAATTCGTCGGTGAAAGTAATATTCATTGCTATGTAACCAAAATTACAAGATTGTAACCAAAATCTCGGTTTTCCTTCAGCAGAAATCTTCCAGATCAAATATATTTACAAAAAGCAAAAACATAACAAGATAAAAAGATATTACAACACTCAAGGTAACAAGGGGAACCGCCGGGGTTTCGTTTTTGCAAAATCATCAACAAGCTGGTCGTAGTCCAAATTTTTTACTACGTCCTTCTCTGCAAATATCAAAAGAAGGTGACTGAGACGATCATCTCCTGTTATAGACCGCAGGTAGTTTTTCACTATTTCTAGGCTAGAAAAAAACGCTCATTGCTCGCTGTTGTCATAGGAAGTGTGGCAGCAATACGAAGTACTTTAATTACTTCTGAGTAAGCCACTGGTAATGCCTGAAGATGGACGACAATGTCTAGGAAGTTCTCCCAGCTTTTTCTCCTCATCTAGCGTGAAACACTTGGCAATACCAGTTTGAGATTCAAGAAGAATGTCGTCGATATCCAGCTCGCCGTAAAGAGCAGAGAAACGCTTGAGCAGCTCTGTGTCCATAAACTTGGTTGAGCTTGGATCCAAGGCTTCGAGTGTACTCAGCACTGGCAAGTTATCTGTGACCCTTCTGTCAAATTCGGCTAGTAGACAGTCAAAAGTTTCGAAGTATTCTCGCTTCATTTCATCCGCCAAAGTAGTATCCGATTTCCAGATTCGATGAAATTCTTTCCTAGCGTCAAAGTTGTCACAAATTGTTTCAGATGCTTGGTTATCTTTTGAGTTCTTCGAGGTCTTCCTTTCTAACCAACAGAGGAGGGTCTAGTCGCGGGTTCATTCACAGCAGGTACTTCGATTTCGAGTTCTGTTGCAAACTCTTTAGCCTTCTCGAAAAGCGATATGAATGAAGCATCTGAACGCAGGTCGGTGAGTTCGCTTCTTGTGGCCTGAATCAGGGTGCGTGATTGAGAAATAACCGACTCGACGGCCAGGAGATGCTGAGACAGCGAGTTCGTCACTCGCATAATTGCTTCTACGTAGTGCAATTGGAATATAACAAGAAACGATTCCATCTTCTTCTGGAGCCCAGGTGCCTCTGCCCGTGCTTCGTGGTCAGCTCCCTCGCTTAAAGCAGACAGTACAGCTAAAATGCATTCACATCAGAGTCTAACTTTCGATATAGATCAATACCAGTATGACCATCGTGTGGCTGCACTTTTTTCCAGCTCCAGAACTTGCAGCTCGGCAGTTTTCTGGCCCTCAACAAACAACTAATGCCGAGTGTTGCTGTTGGCAATGAAATGTGTATATGTGTATATACACACGTACACATTGTGTTGGAAATGTGCATAGAGTCTGGACCAGAGAGAAAAAAGAACCAACAGTGCCGACAGATTCAACGCAGCTCGCAATGACCAAATTTAGCTTATGTGCATAGCAATGAATGTAGAATGCCTGTGGCGATTTCACTCTCAAACGAGATTGAACGCCGGAGAATGGTCCGCTCATTGCGCTTGCTCCGTCGTAGCACTGCGCGACACAGTAGTTCCAATCGTGTCCAATTCTTGTGTCACTGTGTCATGAATGAAATTTGCTAGACTTTCAGCATCCAGGCTCTTCATGTGATAGCATCCGATCGGCTTTTCTTTTACTTTTCCTTCGTAGAAGTACCTAATAAGAATGGCGAACTGCTCTTTCTTCGTGTTGTCTTTCGTTTCGTCGACCAGAACGACAAAGTATTTGGCGCTTTTTAATTTTTGCACTATCGTGCGCTGAAGCCTGGAACCGATCACCGAAATAAGATCGTTCTGGTATTCATGGGATGTGTAGTGACCGTACCGTCTCTGTAGCTCGTTGAAGAGCGTGGGAGATTAATCTGCGAGAAGATTGCACGTCTCGACGAAATTTCCCTTGTTCGTCGAGGATTCTGTTTTGTCGTGCCCCCTAAAGGCAGTGCCGAGTCGCCCCAATAGAGCTGTTACTTTTAATAAGGCTTTTACGTGCTCTCTGTTCTCCTTGATTTCATTGTCTCTGTCTGTCATTAAAACAGACGCAATTGGTTGCAACTCCTTGGTTTGTATGGCTTTGAACTTCATCAATGAAACTGCACTGTCTTTGTGGCGGTCACTTCTAGTGTGCTTTTCGATGAAGTTAGAGATGTCTTTCCATCTTCTCACGCCGACGTCTATAAAAGGTCTAGACCCGTACCTCTGCCCAGGAAGATTAGATGTGCCGCCAAAGTGTCTGCAGTAGAAGCAGTAAACAGAATCATCCTGGACGGAGTACTCCAGCCACGGGTGCTTTCCATAATATGAAGCATTGAATGACCGTTTCAGCTTGCCGTTTGCCGTCACTTGCGCAGGGTATTTTACTAGTTTTGGTTGGGATGGTGGATCGAGAGAGGAAAAAGAAATGTCCGTAGTGCCGCTGGACCGGCGATGCTCTTTATAAATTATAATCATAAATAATAATTCATAAATAATGAAATACTTCATAAATAATGAAAATACTTCATTTTTTCTAATTTTTTGGAATTAACCCTTCCCCGCCTACTCTCTAAAGAGAGCGGATACGTTCCGGTTATGTCAATCACGCATCTAGGACTTGTGCTTATTTTTCCCACCAAGTTTTATCCCAATCCCTCCACTCTAAGAGTTTTCCAAGATTTTAGGTCTCCCAACCAGCTTCTCCAAATGTCACTGGATCCGGTCAGGATTTAAAATAAGAGCTCTGAGACACTATATCCTTCCAAAAATCAAATTTAATTAAGATTCGATCACCCGTTCGTAAGTTAAAATGCCTCATTTTTTCTAATTTGTCCGTAAACACCCCCCCCCCCCCAACTCCCTCTCCCAGATGGTCGAATCGGGGAAAATACAATTTAATTTAATCTGGTCTGGTTTCTAATACGCCTGGCAAATTTCATCGTCCTAGCTGACCTGGAAGTGCCTAAGGTAGCAAAACCGGGACATACCGACAGGCCGACAGAATTTGCGATCGCTATATGTCACTTGGTAGATACCAAGTGCCATAAAAACACAGATAATCCTTTTCCGCCCAAATTCAGCTCTTTCAGTCCGCGAAATTGTGATTGGCACAGAAAATTGAAACCCAAAAGAACAGTAACACAAACTTGCACTTACTCGCTGAACCGGTTCACATGGTGACGATTTTTGTTTTTTAATCCATCTACTCAGAGAAGACTTTTTTTTCTGATTTTCTGCCTCTTTCTTCTTCTTCAAGGCTGCCAATTTATGCTTTTGAGCTCCTGACAAACTCGTGATAACAAAAAAAATAGACTCGAGTAATTGAAAACGGTAGCTTATATTCAAAAAAACAAGGAAACAAACATTGAAAAATTTGCCAGGAACTGACCTACTTTGATCTGTCAACTTAGAGTAATTACTGCAAATATTCAAAATCTATAATAATAACATAATTATCTAGGATACGGTCAATTGACAGAACTTGAGAACTTAATTATGTATCTAACCTACTTTCAAAGTTTTTGTGTCAGTCGACACAAAAACATGACGTCAGTCTACAGACACACAAACAACTTATTTTTATATATAAAAAAATAAGTTGTACGTGTCATGTCTGTCCAGTGACGTCATGTCATCATGTCGTTATGTCTTCATGAAATTAGTTGTCGTCATGTTTGTTTTGACGATGACGTCATTAAAAGTATTTAAGAAAATCGTTCAAAGACAAATTTTTAATTGTAAGAGGATCGTGGAAGGAAAAATGTTTAATTGTAAAATGACTGAAGAACCTACAATGGCACAGCCGAGGAAGGTGAAAATATGTGTTATGTATGTCTGTCTGTCTGTCTGTCTGCATGTTCAAATTCAAAAACGGATGTATTCAAGTCCGAAGTAGCTGAGTTGGTAACAAGTTATGTTCCAGGTTCTAGGTCCGAGAGGTTGCAGGTAAAAACTAGGCTAGGTAAAAACTACAAAAAAAATAAAAATAAAAAACAAAAAACTAAAAAAAAGGTAAAAACTACAAAAAAAAAACCTAAAAAGAAAAAAACTAAAAAAAGCTAAAAAACTAAAAGAGAAAAAAAAATAAAAAAAAATATAAAAATAAAATATATAAATGACGACAGGGACACAGGGAATTTTCGATTAGCAATCACCATCAATAAAGCTCAAGGGCAATCATTAGAATCATGAGGCATAACTAAAAAAAGGTAGAAAACTAAAAAAAAAAACAAAAAACTAAAAAGGTAAAAACTACAAAAAAACTAAAAAGAAAAAGAAAAAAATTAAAAAAAAGATAAAAACCAAAAAAAAAACTAAAAAGAAAAAAAGGGGAAAAACACAAAAATTTATTTCATCATATATCAATTCAAAAACGAATGTAAATACAGACCGGGACACAAATGACGACCGGGACACAGGGAATATAAATGACGACCGGGACATATGGACACAACTGCAACGGGGACGCCGGGGGGCACAGGGGGATATAAAAAAAACGACGGCGACACAGGGAATGTTCGATTAGCAATCAACAAAGCTCAAGGGCAATCATTAGAATCATGAGGAATAGATCTGAATATGGATTGTTTTTCCCATGGACAATTCTATGTTGCATGTTCAAGAGTCGGTAAACCTGACAATTTATTTATATGCACAGACAATAGGACAGCGAAGAATGTTTTATATTCGCAAGTTTTACGTAGTTAAAAACATATATAAATACACACACACACATATATATATATATATATATATATATATATATATATATATATATATATATATATATATATATATATATATATATATATATATATATATATATATATATATATATATATATATATATATATATATATATATATATATATATTCAGAGGTGGGACACAGGGACACAACTACAATGGCACGTAACTAATATGGCGCGTAACGACTTACGCGCGCGGGGGGCTTAGGGAGGGGGGTATGAAGCACCCCCACCAATTAGGTGTTGGGGTGGCACGAAGCGCCACCCCAACAGCTAGTATATCTATCTATATATATAAAAATAAGTTGTCAGTGTGTCTGTCGAGTGGCGGCATGTTTTTGTGTCGACTGACGAAATTAGAGATCGGGACAAAAATGACGACCGGGACACTGGGACATAGGGAATATAAATGACGACCGGGACACTCAAAGAGAAAGCGACCGGGACACAAGGAATGTACGATTAGCAATCACCATCAACAAAGCACCGGGACACAAATGACGACGGGGACACAGGGAATATAAATGACGACCAGGACACTAAAAGAGAAATTACAGACCGGGACACCGGAACACAAATGACAACCGGGACAAAAATTACGACAGGGACACCGGTACACAGGGAATATAAATGGTGACCGCGATACTCAAAGAGAAATTACAGACTGGGACACCGGGACACGAATGACGACCGGGACACAGGGAAACAACAACAACGGGGACGCCGAGGGGCACAGTAGGATATATAAATGACGACAGGGACACAGGGAATGTTCGATTGGGAATCACCATCAACAAAGCTCAAGGGCAATCATTAGAATAATGAGGTATAAATCTGAAAACGGATTGTTTTTCCCATGGATAATTATATGTTGCATGTTCAAGAGTCGGTAAACCTGACAATCTATTTATATGTATAGACAATGGGACAGCGAAGAATGTTGTATATTCGCAAGTTTTACGTAGTTAAAAACATATATATATATATATATATATATATATATATATATATATATATATATATATATATATATATATATATATATATATATATATATATATATATATATATATATATATAGATCGACCCCTGCAGACGAAATGAATGCTTGCCTGAACAATTCTAATTTATGGGCACACGTAAAAACATTAAAATTAACTACAAATATGCGTGTCCGATTGCAAAACGATGACTCTGGTCAAAACATTTTCAGATCAATTGCTGGCTATTAGAAACGGAAAGCTCCCAGTAGACTCAATTTCAGGACGTATACAACTACCTGCCGAATTCTGTAATTTAGTGACGTCCAAAAATGAATTTATTGAAAAAGTATTTCCGAATATTCTAAACAATTATAAAAATAATAAATGGCTAAGTGAAAGAGTGATTCTTGCACCCAAAAATAAAGACGTCAACGAAATCAACAATATTGTTTTGACCAAGATTCGAGACCAGGCAGTCCTTTACAAGTCAGTCGATACAGTTTTGGAACCAAATGAGGCGGTTAATTATCCATCTGAATTTTTTAATTCCGTGGATCTTTCAGGGTTTCCACCACACGTGCTACAATTAAAAATAGGCGTACCAATAATGCTGTTAAGAAATATCAACCCACCAAAGCTTTGCAAGGGCACGTGACTTGCCTAAAAAAAACAATGGAAAACGTAATAGAGGCCACAATCTTGACAGGGTCTTTTGAGGGTGAGGCTGTTCTTATTCCTCGCATTTCCATGATTCCAACGGATCTGCCTTTTCAATTTAAAAGATTTCAATTCCCAATTCGATTAGCTTTTGCCATCACCATCAACAAAGCTCAAGGTCAATCATTAGAAATATGTGGTATAGATCTTAATACCGATTGTTTTTCTCATGGACAATTACGCGTTGCATGTTCGAGGGTCGGTAAACCTGACAATCTATTTATATGCAGCAACAATTGGACAGCGAAGAATGTTGTATATTCGCAAGTTTTACGCAGTTAATTTGTATTGTATCTATCTATCTATCTATCAAACAGTTCGTGGTAACGAACTGTAGTAAGGAGCGACCCGGCTCAATAGTAACCAAAACTCTAAAAAATGGAATTTTGATACCAATAGCTACATCAAAAGAATCGCATTTTAATGCTGGTTTTAAATATATAAGTTTCATCAAGTTTAGTCTTACCCATCAAAAGTTACGAGCCTGAGAAAATTTGCGTTATTTTAGAAAATAGGGGGAAACGCCCCCTAAAAGTCATAGAATCTTAACGAAAATCACACCATCAGATTCAGCGTATCAGAGAACCCTATTGTAGAAGTTTCGAGCTCCTATCTACAAAAATGTGGAATTTTGCATTTTTTGCCAGAAGGCAGGTCACGGATGCGAGTTTATTTGTTTTTTTGTTGTTTTTTTTTGTTTTTTTTCCCAGGGGTGATCGTATCGACCCAGTTGTCCTAGAATGTTGCAAGAGGGCTCATTCTAACGGAAATGAAAAGTTCTAGTGCCCTTTTTAAGTGACCAAAAAAATTGGAGGGCCCCTAGGCCCCCTCCCACGCTAATTATTTTCCCAAAGTCAACGGATCAAAATTCTGAGATAGCCATTTTATTCAGCGTAGTCGAAAAACCTTATAACTATGTCTTTGGGGACGACTTACTCCCCCACAGTCCCCGTGGGAGGGGCAACAAGTTACAAACTTTGACCTGTGCTTACATATAATAATGGTTATTGGGAAGTATACAGGCGTTTTCAAGAGGATTTTTTTGGTTTGGGGGAGGGGTTGAGAAGAGGGGGATATGCTGGGGGAACTTTCCTTCGAGAATTTGTAATGGGAGAAGAAAATTTCCATGAAGGGAGAGCAGGATTTACTAGCATTATTAAAAAAAAAACAATTAAAAAATAAAAGTGAAAAAGCTTTTTCAGCTGGAAGTAAGGAACAGCAATAAAACTTAAAACAAACAGAAATTATTACCCATATGAGGGGTTCACCTCCTTCTAATACCTCGCTCTTTACGCTAAAGTATTTTCGGTAATTTCAACTACTTATTCTACGGCTTTTGTGATTCAGGGGGTCATTCTTAATGAATTGGGATAAAATTTAAGCTTTAGTGTAAAGAGCGAGGTACTGACGATGGGGCGAATCCCCTCATATATGTAATAAAAACATGAGAATACAAAAGTTCTTTACGTAAGCTAATTTATAAGTTACGTAAATCTTTTACCAATAAAAAGATTCGTAAAAAATTAAAAGTTCTAGTTGCCTTTTTAATTAACCAAAAAATCGGGGGGCAACTAGGCTTCGTCCCCCACTCTTTTTTTCTCATAATCATTCGATCAAAATTATGAGAAGGCCATTGAGCCAAAAAAAAAAATATGCAAATTTCGTTTTGATTATTCCTCTGCGGAGAGCCAAAATCAAAACATGCATTGATTCAAAAACGTTCAGAAATTAAATAAAAAAAACAAGTTTTTTCAACTGATAGTAAGGAGTGACATCAAAACTTAAAACGCACAAAAATTACTTCGTATATGAAAGAGGCTGCTTCCTCATCAATGCCCCGCTCTTGACGCTAAAGTTTTTTACTGTTTTAGAAAGAAGAATTGAGAGAAAGAGTCAAACTTTAGCGTAAAGAGCGGGGCGTTGATGAGGAAGCAGCCTCTTTCATATACGAAGTAATTTCTGTGCGTTTTAAGTTTTGATGTCACTCCTTACTATCAGTTGAAAAAACTTGTTTTTTTTATTTAATATATATAAAAACGAGTTGTGTGTATGCATGTTTGCTTGTTTGTAAAAAGAGCTTTTGCATATGACGTCATTATAAGTACATAAGGCTTTGTATATGCACAGACAATGGGAAAGCCAAGAATGTTGTATATTCGCAAGTTTTACGTAGTTCAAAACACATATATAAATCTATCTATATTCATAGGTGGTACACAGGGACACAACTACAATGGTGCGTAACTAATATGGCGCTTAACGACTTACGCACGCGGGGGGCTTGGGGGCGCGAAGCGCCCCCACCTAGCGAAGCTAGTATATATATATAAATAAGTTGTCTGTGTGTCTGTCTGTCCAGTGACGTCATTATATGACGTCTGAATTATTTCATCATATACCAATTCAAAAACGAATGTATTCAAGCCGAATTAGCTGAGTTGGTAAAGCGTTATGTTCCAGGTTCCAGGTCCGAGAGGTTCCAGGTTCGAACCTTGGCTTTAGCATTAATACAAAAGAAGAAAAAAATAAAAAAAGTAAAAACTACAAAAAATTAAAAAGAAAATACCATAAAACTAAAAAAACTAAAAAAAAACTAAAAAAAGGTAAAAAACTAAAAAAGAAGAAAACTAAAAACTAAAAAAGAAAAAAAAACTAAAAAAAGACTAAAAAAAGGTAAAAACCACAAAAAAAAAGAAGAAAAAAAACTAATAAAAAAACTAAAAAACTAAAAACTGAAAAAGAAAAAAAAATAAAAAAAAATTAAAAAAACTGAAAAATAAAGAAAAAAGAAAACTAAAAACCGGGACACAGGGAATATAAAAGACTACCGGGACACTCAAAGAGAAATTACAGACTGGGACACTGGGACACAAATAACGACCGGGAGATATAAATGACGACCGGGACACTCAAAGATAAATTACAGACTGGGACACCGGGAAAAAAATGACGACCGGGACACCGGGACACAGGGAATATAAATGACGATTGGGACGCTCAAAGAGAAAGTTCAGACTGGGACACTGGGACACAAATGACGACCGGGATACTGGGACACAACTACAAGGGGGATGCCGGGGGAACAGGGGGATATATAAATGACGACGGGGACACAATGAATGTTCGATTAGCAATCACCATCAACAAAGCTCAAGGGCAATCATTAGAATAATCAGGTGTAGATCTGAATACTGATTGTTTTTCCCATGGACAATTTTATGTTGCATGTTCAAGAGTCGGTAAACCTGACAATCTAAGCTCAAGGGCAATCATTAGAATAATCAGGTGTAGATCTGAATACTGATTGTTTTTCCCATGGACAATTTTATGTTGCATGTTCAAGAGTCGGTAAACCTGACAATCTAATTATATGCACAGACAATGGGACATCGAAGAATGTTGTATATTGGCAAGTTTTACGTAGTTTATATATATATATATATATATATATATATATATATATATATATATATATATATATATATATATATATATACATATATAGAAGTAGCAAGTATACTCATACTAAAATGATGCTAATTATATTGGACAGGGAAGAAGTAAATCCCTAATAACCTACTCAGGTCCTAAATAAAATATAGCCTACAATGTGAGAATTTAATCAAGCTACATTGAAATGATTCCCTAAAAATAGACAATGTAGATGAATGGCCAAATTGGTTCTGGCCAAAAAGCCAGAGAAAGAGTTTCAAAACTCCAAGACATATCTTAGAATACCAAATACTCAAAAGATATTTCCTTAGCAACAAAACATCTAATTTCAATTTTCTTTTTACATCAGACTTTATCCGTTCCAGCTTTTCTCAAAATTTTAAATATCTCACAAAGGTCTTTCCAACACGTTTTCAATTTAGCGAAAACTCGCTTATCAGAAAAGCTTCCAAAACTCGAATTCAACATTTTCAACAAACACTGATTTTCCTACCTCAATTTTGTCCTGGCCCTTCTTTGGAAAATCAATCCTTCAGGGTTTTCACACCCAAGGAGCTAAGTATTCTATCAAGAGGATCATAATTTGCAATGGCTCAGACAAACATAATTTTCAGAAATTATCACGAGTTTGGAGTCCGGTATTAGCTCTCATGGTGAAGTTGAAAATCCAGACCTACTTATTTTGATACATTATAAGAAACTTGACAAATCATTAGATAAAAAATGCTTTTTGGGCTAAGCCTCCCTCCTAACATTTACTGAAAACACAAGTCTTCTCAGAAGTAGGCCTAATTGTTTTATGTGACTAACAGACACTTACAAGAACTTTTAGTAATACAATATTCCAGACTCCGAACAGTATACAAAATACAAAGTTTAACAATCTTATAAAATATGTTGCCTCTCTGAGTTTTATTGTAGAACAAATCTCAATTCAACCTTGTTTAGTTTTCAAACTTGTTTTCAAGTCGTTATTTCAACCCAGTGAAAAGACAAATAAAAACTTTCTGTTTCCAACAGTTCCCCCTAGAGATTTCGAAACTTGCAATCACCCAAATAAGATATCGAAATCTTGGAACCAGGCCTAATTGCAGTAATGCTACTAAAAACAAAGGAAATTTGGCGGATCAAGTAAAATGTTTTTTTTTTTCCTTGAAAGCGAAGCAGGGTGAACCGGTGGCTGGTGTTTACCCCCCTCACTCACACAGAAAATATCCCTTGCACTTACCCTCCTGCGGAAAATAGTCCCCGTTGAAACTATCCCCAGGAATATTGACCCCCACAGAATAACTCCCGAAAAATATCCCCCCCTAGAAAATAACCCCCATGGAAAATTTCTCTTCCCCAGCGGAAAATACCCCCCCCCTCCGGAATATACCCTAGGTAAGTACCCCTCTAGGGAAAATAAGGTTTTCGAAATTTGAAGTTTTATATGACTTATTGATTTATTTTCCCCAGGGGAAGGGATTTTGGTACTTGTTTCTTATATTACCACTCACTCAAGTTTACACTGTGTAAAACTTGTAAACTTTTGAAACTGTCTCAAACTATAAAACTTTTAAATCGTAAACTTGAGTGAGTGGCATATAAGGCACAAGCACCGTTAACGATGTGTGAAACTCAACAACAAACGATTTCTTCGTTAGTTTTTATCATTACTTTAGAAACAAATTTGGGCTACATATTTGCACATTAAGGGGAGGGGGTAAAGTATGGCACATATGCGTGTAAAATGGGTTTGGTACAATTATTTTGCATATTATGAAGTAAGAGCTGTTTTCTGTCTTCGAACTGTCCAAATACTTTACCCGAACCTCATTATTTGCAAATGTATAGCCCAAATTATATATATTTCCTATCTATTCTATCACTTGTCGTTGTCTTGTCTCACGTAAAGCTAAAAGAAATGAACTAAGAAACCGGTATGTTTGCTCGATTTTTATAGAGCGTAAACTTGAGTGAGTGGCCTATAATGCAAGGGTACCGAAATTCTTTCCCCCTACAAAAAAAAACTCCAACAGAATTCTCGAATTTGAAAAGCCTTGTTTTCCACAAGGGGTATTTTCTGGGGGGGGGGGGTATTTACTTGGAGGGTCGTGTATTTTTACGCGGGGGTATTTTCTGGGAGGTAATTCCCAGGGGGGGGGGGGGGGGCTCAGGGAGTATGTTTTGGGATGGTAAATGACATAATGTAGAGCTCAAAACCCAATTTAATGTTGGGAATGGGGGAAACTGCTACCTCAAGACCCAAGCATTCCCCTCAGACCTCAGTTTACCCTTCCCCCAGCTGAAATTTAGTTTCTGCAAAAAATCTTGTCGAAACTAAGTTGAGCCTGTATAATTAAAGTAGAAATAGGTCAGATTTTTAGTAAATATTTGTCCTTATGGTGATATATACTAAAGATACTCTACACCAGAAATTCGATTTATATTTCATGGAGAGAGAGATGTTTTCAGGAGGGTTGGATTTGATCTGGTGGAGGGACCGGTGGGAGGGTTTACGTGGTAGGATCTCTACATAGAGGAATTTATCAGGGTGGAAGAGAATTTCCATGAAGGTGAAGGGGGGCTGGATTTTCTAAGCATAATTTGAAAACAATGAAAAATTAAAAGAAAAAAAAACAGTTTTTTCAACTTAAACTAAGGAGTAAAATCAAAACTTAAAACAACCGGGAATTATTAGTTATATGAGGGGGTTCGTCCCCTCCTTAGTGCCTCGTTCCTTACGCTAAATTATTTTTAGTAATTTCAAAGGCTAACACTCAAAATGCCCACGAAAAATGCCAATAAGTCAAAATGCTCACGAATCTAAATGCCCACGGCTCAAAATGCCCACTACTGAAAATGCCCACGATTGGATAAATTTTAGGTTTCAGTCCCTAATTGGGGATGAGACGAGGGGTTGCTCACTCCCAAGACCCGTGTACACCAGGTGTCGGTGCTGGGAGGGTGCTACTTCATCCTAGACAGGGTAAAAAAAGGCAAAAATGGAAGGTGCTGGGGGGATGATGCGAGAAACTGGTGGATTTGTAATCTCCTGGTTTCGCTTTCTGTGTTGGCACAATTTTATACGATATTGCTTCTTTACTTGAACGCAAACAATTCTAAACTGATTAAGAGACACATAAAACAATTATTTTTCAGACCTTTTTCTTGGTTAAGCCTATCACTTAAAATCTCATAGTTCGCTGTCCCAGGATGATTTTGGCTTCCCCTGTGGACGGTTTTGGCAGTCGGCATCGTAAACTAGGATGATGTTGATATCCCATGTGACCAGTTTGAACTGTCGGCATCCGAAACTGTCGGCGTTTTAAGCCGCCGGCATTTCTAACTATACCAATTACAGGTGTTCATCCTGAAACGTGGGAATTTCGAGTCGTGGGCATTTTCAGTTAGTGGGCATTTTGAACCGTGGGCATTCTGAGCGCGGGCATTGTGAGCGTGGGCAAAAGGATCGTGGTGAACTTGGGAACCAACCATTTCAAAAGACCTATTTATTCTGATTGAACGGTCTCTGTGATTAAGGGGTCATTCTTAAAGAATTGAAGCAAAATTCAAGCTTCAGTGTAAAGAGCGAGGCATTGTCGAGGGAGCAAACCCCCTCATATAAAAAATACTGTGATTGTATATTAATAAAAATATACAAATATAGAAGTTTGTTATGCAAGTAACGTATATTTATTACTAAAAAGAGCGTTCGTAAATAAAATTAAAAGTTCCAGTGGCTTTTTTCAGAAGCCAAGAAATTGGAGGTCAAATAGGCCCACTCCCCCGGCTGTTTTTCTCAGAATCATCTGATCAAAACTTTGAAAAAGCCATTTAGCAAAAAAGGCAAAAATTAAGATTCGAATTTCATTTTAATGATTCATATACGGTGAGCCAAAATCGAAACCTGCATTAGTTTTTTAACTGAAAGGAAGGAGCTATATTACAACTTAAAATGAACAGAAATTATCTGCATATGAAAGGGGCTATCCCCTCCTCAACAACCGCTCTTTACAATAAAGTTGGACTCTTTGTCACAGTCCTACTTTTTAAAACAATCAACAAATTTAACGTAAAGAGCAGGGTTTTGAGGAGGGGATAGTCTCTTTCATATACGAATTAATTTCTGTTCGTTTTAAGTTTTATATGGCTCCTTACTTTCAGTTAAAAAAAAAAACTCTTTTTCTTTTTATTTAATTGATTGCATAAGATGATCTTGAGGGTTGAAATATCATATGCTCTTTTTTCTAGCGTTCTTTAAAATTATTAATTTTTTTATTCTATCTTAGCTTGTCGTGTAAAGATTAGGATTCTAATGTTTTAACTTTTCATTATTCTTTCGGTAAATGTTTACTTTTGTTCTAAGTGCTCTAAAGTGCGTATTACTGCATATAGCAAGATTCTGATTTTCACATATCGTTTCTTTGTCATTGTTAGAGAAGTGCATCCATTTTTTAGCTTTCTAAAACCCCCCTCCAATGAAACTAAAAATCCATAAAGTGGCTTTGCTTACAGGTAACATTACCTATAGAGCGAAGTGTAATAGTCCATGAGCCCCGCGGGCACTAGAGTGAGGTCTGTATTATATATTTATTCAACAAAGAATGATAAAGCTTAAAAAAACTTCAAAAGAGGTTTATTAGATAAATATAAATACCGACCTCGCCCTGCTGCCCGCAACTCTCGTGGACCAATGAATCAAACAGTTCGTGGTAACGCTACAAAAATGTGGAATTTTGTATTTTGCCTGAAGGCAGATCACGGATGCGTGTTTATTTGTTTGTTTGTTTTTTTGTTTTGTTTTTTTCCCAGGGGTGATCGTATCGACCCAGTTGTCCTAGGATTTTGCAAGAAGGCTCATTCTAACGGAAATGAAAAGTTTTAGTGCCCTTTTAAAGTGACCAAAAAAATTGGAGGGCACCTAGGCCCCCTCCCACGCTAATTATTTTCCCAAATTCAACGGATCAAAATTCTGAGATAGCCATTTTATTCAGTGTAGTCGAAAAACCTTATAACTATGTCTTTGGGGACGACTTACTCCCCCACAATCCCCGTGGTTGGGGAAACAAGTTACAAACTTTGACCAGTGCTTACATATAGTAATGGTTGTTGGAGAGTGTACAGGCGTTTTCAGGAGGATTTGTTTGGTTGTTGGGAATTGTTGAGAAGAGGGGGATTTTTAACCTCGAAATCTGTTTATAAGTAGTCTCCTCTGTGATCCAACTTTAAGCGCAAGACATTTTCAGTTTTTCTGTTGTTTGAGTAAAAAGGAAGGGGAAAAGGCATACTCACCGTAATAATGACGACACAAGCGAAGTAGAAATTGGCAACTCTTCTTAGCTGTTGAAACAGGTTCAGAAATAAAAAGATCCATAGAGAATACTATAAAAAGAATAAATAAAATATGCTTGGGGAACTTTCCATCGAGAATTTGTCATGGGGGAAGAATATTTCCATGAAGGGAGCGCAGGATTTACTAGCATTATTTAAAAAAAAATGAAAAAATAAATATGAAAAAGTTTTTTCAGTTGGAAGTAAGGAGCAGCATTAAAACTTAAAACAAACAGAAATTATTACCCATATGAGGGGCTCACCTCCTCCTAATACCTCGCTCTTTACGCTAAAGTATTTTTTGTAATTTCAACTATTTATTCTGCGGCTTTTGTGATTTAGGGGTCATTCTTAATGAATTGGGGGAAAATTTAAGCTTTAGTGTAAAGAGCGAGGTACTGACGAGGGGGCGAACCCCCTCATATATGTAATAAAAACATGAGAATACAAAAGTTCTTTACATAAGCTAATTTATAAGTTACGTAAATCTTTTACTAATAAAAAGATTCGTAAAAAATTAAAAGTTCCAGTTGCCTTTTTAATTAACCAAAAAATCGGAGGGCAACTAGGCTTCCTCCCACGCTCTTTTTGTCTCAAAATCATTCGATCAAAATTATGAGAAAGCCATTTAGCCAAAAAAAAGTACACAAATTTCGTTTTGGTTATTCCTCTGCGGAGAGCCAAACTCAAAACATGCATTGATTCAAAAACGATCAGAAATTAAATAAAAAAAACAAGTTTTTTTAACTGAAAGTAAGGAGCGATATTAAAACTTAAAACGAACAGAAATTACTACTTATATGAAAGGGGCTGCTTCCTCATCAACGCCCAGCTCGTTACGCTAAAGTGTTTTAATGTTTAAAAAAAAAATTGATAGAAAGATTCAAACTTTAGCGTCCGTTTTTTAGAGTATCGTTCACTATTTAGCCGGGTCGCTCTTTACTACAGTTCGTTACCACGTTTTTGACAAGCTGTTTGAAAAAGAGTGCTCGTAGGCCACTTTTAGTTTCCAATTACAAAAATTGAAAATCTCTACACTATTTAGGTTTAAACATGATGCTGCGAACTGAACGATCTGCTGAGAAATTGGCGATAAGAGCGGTGGAAGATGTCGTAACTAGTCATAAGACTTCTGCAAACATTAAGATGAATTTCTTTTTGTTAGTTCGCATTTAAGTTTCCATTAATTAATTGATTTTGTGGCTATCAATGTGACAATCAATATAATAATTAAAATTCCAATAACACACTTCAATATGATGCCTCTACCCAACTCAGCTTGTATCTCTGTCGTACATATTTGTCCCTATTCACAGTTTTAAAAGAATTAAGTACCCAGAAACATCTGTCAATTTACTGTATAGAGGAAAAACATCTGGAGCAATAGTTCCAAACATTAGTTGCTAAAATGCACGTAAAACTTATTTGTGTTGTTCTTTTTACACCCATAATATGTGATGAGCTCAAGCTATTCAAGCAATGTGGTAAAACTCGATGTAAGTTTAATTCTATTTTTTATCCGTGTTTAATTTTAAAGTTGTTAAAATGGTTTCACCAAGAACAGACCATAATTGAAGAGCTCTTCCCCTAAGTCATTAATATTCTGAAGCACATTGACATAAAGCCACAGATTCTCTACAATTGAAAGGTTTATTCCTATATGTATATAATGTAATATAGTGGTACCTTTGAACCCTTACCTCCTTAAAATGGAAGGATTTACGCAATTTTTCTTATCATTTTTTTCTGCTTTCCGTACTCTTTGCCTGAATTAGAACCTCCAAATTCCCTTCCCTGTTAAAACTTCTCCCTCAAAAGTAAATCCATGCGCATGTGCCTGACTTATAACTAATTTATTCGAAATTGAGTTCCATGATTCGACTTTCATCGCCATAGATTCAGAAAGATACAGCTTAGATTCGCGATTCAGTAAACTTCTGAGCTGTGGCTTGTCTTCATAATGGCTTGTTCAGACGAAGCTGGCGAGGTGTCGTACCATTAAAGATAGCACGCTTTCAAAGATCGAAAGATTTCTATCATTAGACTGAAATTTTCCCAAAGACAACAACTTTCTATGTGCTTAATTTCCCTTTTCACCCCTTAAAAAGACACAGTAAAGAATGGAGCTGCAAAAATAAATTGAATTACTTGGACTGTATAGAGTATCAATGAAAGTTTTTCTGAGCAAAATGGGCTATTAGAAAAACAGACGACGGAAGCCTTGTGGAACGCATTGATCAGTCAAACTAAAAAATTATTTTCTAAAAAAAAGCAGAAACTTGAACAAAAGCCTACAAGTTAGAAAACACAATCTAAATTTGTTTGCTGTGAGAAAAGAAAGTTTCAAATCGAAGTTTGGTATGTTTTCTCCAGGGATACGCACGACAAAGATTAAGGTAAAGAAAACGGAATAGGACTTTACAGTCCCTACCGGTGTTGCTGATCCCTGTTTCATGGACATTCAACAAGGAAGTGTAATGGGGGGCTGGATCCAAGCCACCCTGAGCTTTTGCATACCTTTTCTGTTTACCTTCCACAGATTTCTCCAGGTACAAATTTAGACCTGGGTTGACTCTGGCTGGGCTTACAAGTCACGCTGCTGGCCCTCGTTCCAAACCAAATAACTAATGACACCAGGGCTCGAAACCTGATCCTTAAGGACAAAGGATTTAAAATTTAGCGTGACAACCACCCGGATAGGACCTTAGAATGATGATCTTTAAAATTTGTAATAGATGGCTAAGATGGCTAAGAAATGGCTTCTTTAAGATGGCTAAGAAATGTTTCACGCATGAATGATGACACATTCCTTAACAGTGTGCTTTTTGGCCGTTCATTTGGAGCCAAACGAAAAGCAAGTCATCCCTAAATGGGGTGGAAAGATGTCATAGGGAAAGATATAAACCATTTGGGAACTTCCTTGGAGAAGTTAAGAAGCGAAGCTAATAACTACTTCTTTGAAGATGACATAATCTCCCAGACTCTCCGGGGGAGGGGCTATAAGTTATGAACTTCGCCCATAGTTTACATTTAGTATTTGGTTTTGAAAAGTATACAGACATTTTCAGGGGGGATTTTTGTCTGGTTAGAAGACTCAGGGAAAAGGGTTACGTGGGAGTATATTTCCATGGAGGAATTTTTTGTGGGGGAAGGGAATTTCCCATGAAGGATGCGCCGGATTTCCCAACATTATTTACTGATTTTAGGGTTCCAAATCCTCATAAATATGTCAGTAAATAAAATGAATATCGGAAATGTGAAGTAATGGGTAGATTCTTTACTTTCTCAGTCCAACAAATTTCAATTTAAAATCTTAAATTTAATTTTAAATCTTAAACCATTTTTAGCCCACGAATGAATGGTGGCAATTTGAATTTGGAATGACAATGAATTTGGAATGACATAAATCTATTACGAGACAACTGAGAGGTGAGCTAAAATGACGATCAATCATGGAAACTCGACTTCCAACTTACAATAAGATGCAAAACCATTTCAGTTATTGAGGCATATCGTAAGAAAGGGCTTAATTTTGATACTTCTGTTGTGGTTTAAAGTTTCTTCAGATTTCTCCAGGTACCCATTTAGACCTGGGTTGACTGTGGCTGAGCTTACAGAATCACACTGCTGACCCTCAATCCAAACTAAATAACTAGCGATACCAGGGCTTGAAACCTGGTCCTTAAGGATAAGGGAATTAAAATTTAGCGTGTTAACCTCCCGGATAGGACCTTAGAATGATGGTTCTTAGAATTGGTAATATGGCTTCTTTAAGATGGATAGGACATGTTTCACGGATTAAAGATGATATATTCCTTAACAGTGTGCTTTTTGGCAATTCATCTGGGGCCAAACGAAAAGCAGGTCATCCCTGAATTGGGTGTAAAGACGTCATAAAGAAAGATAAAAATCAAATTGGAACTTCAGGGAAGAGGGTAAGCTGTCTTGGGCTCAGGCGGCTATGATGTGTAGCTCTGATTTTCTTGCAACTTGTACCAAAAATAAGAGAGACCTAATGGTAACACTCAATCCTAGCACTAAAATCTTCCAGGTAAGGGCTGAGAGTGCCATGTCTTGAATAAATTTTGGACCAACCACATTAAAGTACCAAAAAATTGTTTTACTGAATAAACAAACTGTAAACTATATATTCCTACTCAAAAAGAACAATTATAGATCTTATTATAGATTAAAATCTTTCATTTTTAGAACAAAATTCATAGATATGTTATCTTAGTACTACTTCTTTCAAATTAAAAAGGTCTTTACTTGCCAATTAAGACGAGCTTGTTGTCTTTAAAGAAAAGGAATTCCTTTCAAACAGTTCGTGGTAACGAACTGTAGTAAGGAGCGACCCGGCTCAATAGTAAACGGAACTCTAAAAAACGGAATTTCAATGCTAAAAGATATATCAAAAGAATCAGATTTTTATGCTAATTTTAAATATATAAGTTTCATCAAATTTAGTCTTTGTCATCAGAAGTTACGAGCCTGAGAAAATTTGCCTTATTTTAGAAAATAGGGGTAACACCCCCTAAAAGTCATAGGATCTTAACAAAAATCGCACCATCAGATTCAGCGTATCAGAGAACCCTATAGAAAAAATTTTAAGGTCCAATCTACAAAAATGTGGAATTTCGTATTTTTTGCCAGAAGACAAATCACGGGTGCGTGTTTATTTGTTTTTTTTTTTTTTTTTTCCAGGGGTCATCGTATCGACCAAGTGGTCCTAGAATGTCGCAAGAGGACTCATTCTAACGGAAATGAAAAGTTCTAGTGCCCTTTTTAAGTGACCAAAAAAATTGGAGGGCACCTAGGCCCCCTCCCACGCTCATTTTCTTACAAAAGTCAACGGATCAAAATTTTGAGATAGCCATTTTGTTCCGCATAGTCTAAAACCATAATAACTATGTCTTTGGGGATGACGTACCCCCCACAGTCCCTGGGAGAGGGGCTTCAAGTTACAAACTTTGGCCAATGTTTACATACAGTAATGGTTACTGGGAAGTGTACCGACGTTATCAGGGGGATTTTTTTGGTTTGGGTGTGGGGTTCAGGGGAGGGGGCTATATGGGAGGATCTTTTCTTGGAGGAATATTTCATGGGGGAAGAGAAATTCAATCAAAAGGGCGCAGGACTTTCTAGCATTACTATAAAAAAACAAACAATGAAAATATAAACATGAAAAAGTTTTTTTCAATTGAAAGTAACGAGAAGCATCAAAACTTAAAACGAACAGAGATTATTACGCATATGAGGGGTTCTAAAAATACTTTAGCATAAAGAGCGAGGTATTTAGGAGGAGATAAATACTTCACTCTTTCTGCTAAAAATTTTTTAAGTAATTTCAACTATTTATTCTACGGCCTTTCTGATTCAGGGATCATTCTTAAAGAATTGGGACAAAACAAGATTTGGTGTGAAGAGCGAGGTATTAACGAGGGGACCAACCCCCTCATATATATAATCAAAAATATAAGAATATAAAAGTTTGTTACGTAAGTTAATTCTTAAGTTGCGTATTTTTTTACTAATAAAAACGTTTGTTAAAAATTAAAAGATCTAGTTGCCTTTTTAAGTAACCGAAAAATTGGAGGACAACTAGGCCTCCTTCCCCACCCCTTATTTCTCAAAATCGTCTGATCAAAACTAAGAGAAAGCCATTTAACCAAAAAAAGAATTAATATGCAAATTTCATTTTAATAATTTATGTACGGAGAGCCAAAATCAGACATGCATTAATTCAAAAACTTTCAGAAATTAAATAAAAAAAACAAGTTTTTTGAAATGAAAGTAAGGAGCAACATTAAAACTTAAAACGAACAGAAATTACTCCTTATATGAAAGGGGTTTTTCCTCCTCGACGCCCCGCTCCTTGCGCTAAAGTTTGATTATTTCTCGCAACTCTACTTTTAAAAACAATAAAAAACTTTAGCGCAAGGAGCGGGGCGTCGAGGAGGAAAAACCCCTTTCATATAAGGAGTAATTTCTGTTAGTTTTAAGTTTTAATGTCGCTCCTTACTTTCATTTCAAAAAACTTGTTTTTTTTATTTAATACCCACCAAAGTCGATTGGAAGTTAGCCAAACTAAAATGTTTGCTTTTGATCCCACATAAAGAGACAAAACTTTCACCTATCGTACATCTCTTGGAAACATAGACTTCTTATGTCTTCTTAGACTAACCAATATACGGTGCATTGCTGGGAACATGGAACCCGTAGTCTGCAAGCCAAAGTCGAAAAATGTGACCAAAGAGTAATCAGAGAGGTGCTTAAATCACCCTGGTAGTTTTAAAAATCTTTGAAAGGTATTGCTGAACTTAAACTTGATGTTACCGCTTTTTTTTCATTTTTTTTTTTAACGTAATTGAGTATAAGTCCAGCTTTCACTATAGTTTTTAGTTATCTCCTTTATACTTAGCTAAAACATTAAAAAACCTTTAGTTCATCATCAACTTACTAAAAATCCGTCACCAATTTATTATATAATTACTAAGACCTAGGTTGATTGAATCAAACCTTTAAGGTCTTTATATCCCTTGGCTTCGGATACAGGAACCCCATACAGAAGTTAAAACATAAGAAAAAAACTTGATTTTCCTCAAAACAGTGCTCCACAAATTATCTAGAAAAGTTTTTTTCTTGCCACTCCGTGTTACAGCATCTAGTAGCCTACCCATGGGCTTAGGTTCTTCATCAGATAGTGGGGATGAATGCTATCAATGAGATGGGAGCATTAACATACTTTTTTTTTCAAAAATAGCTATTGAATAGCTCTTATGGATTTTTGAAAGGGGACGGGACAATGGATTTTCCAAAAGGACCTACCCTCCGTCCAATATATATCCCAAGCTTCCTCTGCCAACTTATTTTGAACCATTGTCCAACTTCTGAAAAAGGTCCACGTCATGTCTGATTTGTGCTGAAGCATCAAAAATTAATAATTCTGAACGAATATTATTATTGACAACTTCGTGCCTGACAAAGCTCTAAGCACGAAATTTCTCTCATGAAGTTCTCACATTTAAATCTTTATTCATGGATTCTTGTCCCTCCCCACCTATATGAGTGTGCCCTGCTTTTACTTTGGCATAAATTCGGTACTACAATGAATTACTGTTAGCATTTGTACTTCTATCGTCTTTCATCTGTGATTAGATAAAAAAAAAGTTTTTTCACTGACAGTAAGGACTAACAATAAAGCTTAAAAAGAACAGAAATTATTCGTATATGAAGGTAATTACCCCTCCTCAACACCTTGCTCTTCATGCTTGAGTTTTTTGCTACTTTTGAAAATGCTTCTTAATTTTCTAATTAAACAATCCTTCTGTTTTAAGAACTGCTCTTAAAGAATTTGGACACGATTCAAACTTTAGTGTAAAGAATGAGGTGTTGAGGAGGGGATAATTCCACTCATATATGTAATAATTTCTGTTCGTTTTAATTTTTATTGTTATTCCTTACTTTCAGTTGCAAAAGCTTGTCTTTGTTATTTAATTTCTAATCGTTTTTTAAAAATGCCAGGAAATCTTGGCCCACTTCAACGGAGAAATCTCCTCCCCATGGAAAAGTCCTCTATAACTCAATCCCTGTTAAAATTTACCCCTGGCAATTACCCTTTACAAATCAACGCGTAAAATTGAGACGAAAAGAGAAAGCAATACACATAAAAAGAATTTTGTTTTGTAATTTCGACTAATTCCCCATTGCATGATTTCCCCTGATAAGTTCACACCCTGGGGACTCTCCTCCCCATGGATAATTCCCCCGTGGAAAAAACAAACAGAAAAAAATTCATCCTCGCCCCCCCCCCCAAACCAAAATGTATAGCTTAAAGTTCTTTGCTCTGGGGCTGTAGTGGGGTCATTTTAAATCCAAAGGCATAGTTATTGCGTCTTTCTATTATGATGAACAGAATGGCTATCTTAAAATTTTGATCAGACGATTTTGGGGAAAAGGATGGTGGGGGAGGGGGCCTAGTTGCCCTCCAATGTTTTTGGTCGCTTAATAAGGGCACTAGAACTTTTAATTTTCATTTGAATGAGCCCTCTCACGATGTTCTAGGACCCTGAAAATAAACTAAAATAGGACCCTAAAATAAAATAGGACCCTGACCCGGGCCGATACGATCATCCCTGAAAATAAAAAAAAACAAATAATCACACATCCGTGATCGTTCTTCTAGCAAAAACAAAAATTCCACCATTTTGCAGATAGTGAGAGCAAGAGAGAGGGAGAGAGAGAGAGGGAGCAAGAATTGTATTACTAAATACAAGACAATACAAAATATAATTCAAAATTGAATTACATTACACTTACTACAATGGACTTAATTCCCGTCGAAAGGCTCCATGGCAAGGGATACAAGGGCGATAAGAAAAAAATACTAGCAACAACTACAATATAAGCAATATATATATAAGGGGGTACAATATAAGCAACAACTAGAAAGAAAGAAAAAAAGAGAACATACCTGAGGCATGGGATTCAAACGCAGAGAAGACAACCACACACCATTAAAAAACACAGGGGACATCAACTTCTCAGAGGAAAAAAGAATTTTATTTTATTCCTTATTGAATTATCCTTAAGAAGCCTTTCAAAAGTCCCAAGCGAGTGGAATCTCTGTACTGAAGAAGGTACTGAATTCCCTACCTGTTGACAAGCAATGATGGGATTGAAATCTGAGCGAATAGTAGGGGTAGCCAGAATGTAGATATCATTGGAAGAACGAAGGCTATATGGAGGTACATCAGAAATCAACACAGGAGTTTTCGGAAGAGATTTGGAAAGTTACCGTGAAGCTGATGAAAGACAAAAGAACCACAAGAAATAATATAAATAGATCGTAGGCGTAAGAGCGGTTCTGGTGAGGAACGGTTTGTGTCCATAGCCAGATGCCGTGCTTTATTATACATGACAGAAAGTGATCACATCGTTGAAGGAAAAGTAGACATCCGTACAATGAGGCAATATGAAACATATGACTGGACAAGACAGAAAAAAAGAATTTTCAGAATAGATCCAGGAAATGTGTGTCTAAGTTTTCGAATGATACCCAAACTCCATGAGACCTTAATCCTAATCATGGCTATATGGTTTCTGAAGAAAACATTCTCATCAAATAGGATACCAAAACACCGGACCAGATAATTCTCTTGTCTACACAAGGAGCCTTGTGACACCTGAAGGTGTGTAAGCTGAGGGAAAGCAAGACCAATTCGAGAAAAAATTAGAAAATGCTACTTACCACCATTCAAGACCGAGTAATTCGCATTAAACCATGAAATAACTCTCTCGAATAACGCCACAAGAGTAGACTTGATATAACATTCCGTCTTCCTAATGGTCCCAAGAATGGTATCATCAGCAAAAGTAACAAGAAAATCTTCGTTAGAAGTAGTATTGGAACACGATCGGGCATCAGGATGACACAGCTCACAGCATGCCAGAGGCCTGGTTTTTTCACCGCCGAAATCAGATCATTAACATAAATCAGAAATAAAACGGGACCAAGTATAGATCCCTGAGGGACGCCATAATATAATTCAGAAGGGCTCCGAAAAAGCGAATCAATTGAAATAAGCCTACCAGAAAGATATGAATCAAACCAAGAAAAAGCGTTTGATCTTATACCAATATGCGATAGTTTACAAATGAGAATCCGATGAGTCAAGGAATCAAAAGCTTTACGAACATCCAAAAATAAAGCTGCCGGGTTATGACCAGAATCTATTGCCGAATAAATGAAATTCGAGAAATCTGCGCAAGCCTGCTCCGTAGAGTGCCTTGCTCGGAATCCGAACTGGAAATCATGCAAAAATTCTTTTGCATCCAGAAAACTAAGAAACCTGGATAGCACATCCTTCTCAAAAATTTTGCTGAAAACAGATAGGAGAGAAATTGGCCTATAATTAGCAGGATCACTCCGAGAACCACCTTTATACAGCACTATAGCCTTAGCTTGCTTGAGAGACTCAGGGAAAATTTCTTTCTCGAAAGACAGATTGACAAGCTTAGTCAATGGTGACAATAGCGGGAAAATGATCAGAAATATCACTAACCAGTACCAAATTATCTAAGACATCTAGCGACAAAAAAATATTATCAATAGGAGACACATGCGTGTCAGTAACTCGGATTGGTGTTCAACTGAAGGTAGAGTACCCGAAGAGAGCATCATCGACAAGAAATCAATTGCTGAAGCAGAATTTTGATCCATCAGGTTGAGGTTAAAATCACTCATAAGGATTAGTTCATAGGGATGTTTTTGGACTGAGTCAAAAACTTCTTCAAGAATTTTCATAAACAAAGGAATAGATCCACCGGGGGACCTATAAACCAAACCCACAGCCAAATACTATCGCATTGATTTAATCTCAATAAAAAGAGGTTCAAAGATTCCTTCCTCATTTCTGCTCAAATCACTTCGGACATTATATACAAGACGATCAGCAATATAAAGGACAAGGCCACCTCTCTTCATCTGTTTCCGATTCAGCCTCTCCATCCTATATTCTGGAATATCTAAAAGAATACCCTTTCTTGAATCCAGGAAAGTTTCACATAATCCTATAACATCAGAAGTTCCACCACTCCACCACTAACAATCCGTTTCAGCTCATTACAAGACGAGCAAAGTCCCTGAATGTTAAAATGAAACACAGAGAAAATATCTTCTCGTTTAGAGGAGACAGAACCATTTAATTTCGAAACATGCTTACTTTTAAAAGCCGAATTAGAATTATTATTCTTCTGATTTCTACTTCTAATTGAATTATTAATTATATTTTCAATATTTAAAGGATTATTTTGTAATTCAAGTAAATGTTCCCCCAAAGAGTTGATACCAACCAGGCCAATAACAGAAATCGTCGATTTACTAATGGCGGATGGCAGTTCCTCCCCACGACCAAACCCACCAGACCACAGGTATAAGGAAAAAATGAAAGGAAAAAAAGTAAAAAAAGACAATATTGGGCTTGAAAATTCAACAATAGGATTTGCTGATACGCTTAATCTGATGTTATGGTTTTTATTAAGATTCTAAGACCTTTTGGGAGTGTTTCTACTTTTTTTTGAAAATCAGGCAAGTTTTCTCAGGCTCGTAGCTCTTAATGGGTAAGACTAAGCTTAATGAAACTTATGTATTTGAAATCAGTATAATAAGCCAATTTTTTTGATATATCAATTAATATCGAAATTCCGGTTTTAAGATTTCAGTCAGTATTGAGCCGGGTCATTCCTAACTAACAGTTCGTTTACTTCGTACTGTTTTGAACTAGGCCATACCGCCTTATATTATCCTGTGCTTGGCTATTGCAAAAAAAAGAGAAGACTGGACATTAACTGAAATTGAACCAGCTTTTGACCAAAAACTAACATTTTCAGATAGGAGCGAACGGTGGAGATAAAACAAAACCTTTTATTGCCCACATGCTGTGAATGCTTACAACGCAAAGTAAATTATAGCTAAATGATCACATTGTTTTTCACCAAGCTGCTATTCTAACGAATTCAGCATTTTGAAACAACTAGCCTTTGCTGCTTTTGAATTTCCCTCCATTCCTTACTTAGTTGGTAAATGAAAAAATCAATTCTCACGATACTTTCTTCTTTTTTAGCATTTGGAACAGCAGGGATTGATTTCATTAGGATCAATCCATGTTCCAAAAACCGAGGGGATGAGCCCTGTGCAGTAAAGCGCGGTGACACAGCAGTCCTAGAAATTGGCTTTACACCAAAAATTTCTAGTAAGTAGTACCTAAGCGCACCTATGTTAATCACAATGCGAAACAAAAAATTTCTGTCATAAATTTCCATCTTCAAATATGTCCTTTAATTTCATTGGTTTGTTTTTGTGACAAATTTTTGTACACCCTATTCTTTATGCCTCCGCTGTCCTCAATCTGCATTAAGCTGTTAACGCACATCACAGTCATTTTGTACGCACGATAAACGCACTTTATTCAAAACCTGATTGGCTTTTATTTATGAAGTCTGCAGCAACTGAACAGATTAAACATTTTGAAAAACATATTCTTTATAAATAGATTATCTCCTTCTATGTATGATTTTTTACTCTTAGAAAGAGCACTTGAACCTTCATTTTCGAATTTAAAAAGCTCTCTTATAAGTGTCTACGATCTCGCTTTCTTTACAAAGTAGTTGGAATCTAAAAAAAAAAAAATAAAAAAATTGCAGGGAGACCACTTCTGTATTTACTAAGGGAATTTGATTCCACATAATGTTTTCTTCGCCAACTTGAGACCAACATTCTGCATATTTAAAATTATGCACCATTGTGAATACGTTTAGTAATTTTCAAATGAATTAAATCAGTTAAATGAAGCTTTAATGCAATTGTACGAGCCTCTAAAGCCACTGGATATGACCTTGATTATGTTGATATTTATCTAAAGACAACTAATTTTGTAAACTATTTATTTAAATTCATTTCAAATTTTTATTCAAATATAATATATTACATCAATAAATTTTGTTTCAGTCGTTTTGAAGATAAAAATTAGCGGCATTTAACCAATACTGGCGGCCCTATACGTCTATCGTATATCGTGTCTACACGATACGTCTACTATATACATATACGATATACGATAGATATACGATAGATATACACGGTATCGTATCGTAGATATCGTATACACGATATATACCTATATACGTCTACACGATATATACGTATATCGTGGAGCACAATAGAGCTCCATTACTATTTTTTTTTCATCGTCTAAAATTGTCTATGCTAAATGTGTATTTTGTGTAGACTGCTTGTGTCCTTATAACCGAATCCTCCTCCACGTGGCATTAAGTAAAAAGATTAATTTATACTTGTTTAATAGTTTTAAATCGATGAGTTGTTTCAGAATATTTACTATGTTGCAAAATAGTGGAAAATGGCACTATGCTTGGCGTAATCTCTTTGGTTGATTAACAACCAAATCAGAAATTTTAATTTCTATTCTAAAGAAGCCTCTCCCGAAATTCTAGGACCATTGGTTTGAAACGATCACCCTGAAAAACAGAAACGCAAAAACGAAACTCGGTTCCGTGCCCATTTCTCCTTGAGAAAAATATAAAGTTTCGCATTTTTGTTGATATTAACTTGAAACCTCTGCAGTAGGATTTGCTAATACGATTAATTTGATGGTTTTATATTTTTCAAGATCATTTTCATTTGTGAGGATGTTTTCTCGTTTTTGGAGAATCAGGCAAAATATCGTAACTTTTGAGGCATTATTTTAAATTAAATTAATTCTACGTATCTAAAATTCAATTAAAAAACAATTATTTTGGTTTATATGTTCAAACAGTTCGTGGTAAAGAACTGTAAGTACCAGGAATGACCAGGAGGCTCAATAGTGGTCGAAACACTTAAAAAACGGAATTCTTATACCAATAGTTATATCAAAAGAATTAGATTATTATTCTGATTTTAAATATATAAGTTTCATCAAGTTTAGTTCTACTCATCAAAAGTTACGAGCTCTGAGAAAATTTACCTTACTTTCGAAACAGTGGAGAAACATCGCCTAAAATTCATAAAATCTTAATGGAAATCACACCATCAGATTCAGCATATCAGAGAGCCCTACTATAGAGGTTTTTAGCTCCTATCTGCAAAAATGTATTGAATTTTTTGCCCAAAGACTGATCATGGATACGAGTTTATTTGTTTTTTGTTTTTCTCAGGGCTGATCGAATCGACCCAGTCGTCCTAAAATGTTGCAAGAGGACTCATTCGAACGAAAATTAAAAGTACTAGTGTCATTTTTAAGTGACCAAAAAATTTTAGGGCAGCTAGGCCCCCTCCGACGCTAATTTTTTCCCAAGGTCACACAATCAAAATTTTTAGATTGTTATTTTGTTTAAAATAGTCGATAAACCTAGTAGCTATGTCTTTGAGGACGACTTCAACCCACATAGTCCCCGGGGGAAAGGCTGCAAGTTATGAACTTTTGCCCATTGTTTATGCATAGTATTGGTTATTGAGAAGCATACAGACGTTTTCAGGGGGATTTTTCTGGTGAGGGTTGGGGGGAGAGGGTAACGTTGGAAGATGTTTTCATGGAGGAATAAGAGAATTTTTTATGAAGGAGACTCCGGATTTCCCAGCATTATTTAAAAAACGATCAGAAATTCAATAAAAAAAAATCAACTAAAATTAAAGAGCAACATTAAAAATAACAGAAATTAATACGTATATGAGGGTGTACGCCCCCTTGTCAACACCTGGCTGTTTACGCAAAAGTTTTTTTTAGTACTTTCAAAAGAGCTATTTATTCTAATTAAACAGCCTCGGTCATTCTTAAAAATTTGGAACACAATTTGAACTTTAGCATAAAGAGCAAGGTATTGATGAGGGGCGCATCCCCTCATATACGTGATAATTTCTGTTCGCTTTAAGTTTTAATGTTGCTCCTCATTTCGATGTAAAACTTGTTTTTTATTTAATAAGTTTAGAGTTATCATGTCCAACACCCCAAAGAACTACTTAACTTAACGTTCAACACAGCGCTAATTGCAATTAATTGTAATTACTTATTGAATTAAAGAAACTGTTGTCAAAATAACCTTACAACCCCATATAATCTTTGAAATTAACTAAAAATTTTATAGCTTTAGCCACTGTATAGAAATTATATACAGTATAATCACGACTCAGTAGTATTTGTCTACTATAGTCCTGGCGCGTATAAGAGATCCGCCTATATACTCGTACATACAAACAGCTCTTCTAATTTGATCTGCCGCGTTCCAGTGTATATTACACTGGAACAAGTATTTTGGCAGAAACTTTCTCAAAATGCCTTTGAAACCAACTCGAAAGTTTGCAACCTACTTGTAAATTCTAAAAACATCTAATAACTAGACCTATGTTGCCTGAGCAACGTGAAGTGTTGTGACAACCTTTGTCCGGCTTCGCCGGCTAAAGTGTTGCAAGACCAACACTTTGGTTTTGTTTCTTCGCTATCGATCAGTAATCGCATAATCAAAGGCTATTCCTCAGCGTTGAAAAAACAACAACAAAATAGTATGGAAAGAAGGGACTAAATTGAATTTGCAGCCAGTTGAAATTTATCCTTTTCAATCGTAAACATCGTGACGGATGAAAACTTGGAACAATATCTTATATAATCTAGTTGGTATTATAAAGCTATCCGTAAGTCTTCGGGATCAAAATACCATAGATGACACTCTATTAATTATTACGAAACTGCCTCGTTGTTTTACGTTATCGTTTGTACCCGTTGCGTGAACACTTAATTCTAGGTTACAGTGAGTATGGGTAGGCTACACCAACTAGCAAAAGTCACAAACCCCTCTTCACTAAAGATGATTGTAGCCTAATAGACGGTTATTACTTACAAGTCCCCTACATGTCTTACCACTGGAACTAAATCGGTCTTACCATCAAATACACTGGAAACAAATAATAGGTAGACCAAATAGCAAAATTTGCAAATCCCTCACTGCCGAAGATGATTATGAGCTAAAAGCCGACCTTTCCTTACAAGTTCCTTACATGTCTCACAATTGATATCGGCTTATTTTTGGTTTCAGTATGTACCCTACTACTGACGTTATTAACCCCTTGAAACTTTCAAACTAGTATATCTCATGAAGGAATGTTTGTACCAAAAAATGGATGACATATACTTTGATCAGCTCATCAAGAGCTATCGATTGCCGTCGAAAAAAAATTCTATCTGTCTTAGTTCAAAAGTTGTTTTTTTTTTGCTGTAGGCCAACCTTCTAACGTCACCACTTAGAAAGGAGCAAAGGATAAGCTCCAATCTCCTTAGCAATGATAGAGATTTTGAAGTTTAAGAGGTACATCTGATAACATTTCTCTACCTCAGTCTCAAGTCCGAAAAAACAAATGGTAACCCAGCAAAATCACGTCAGCACTTTCGGACCCGAGGGAAAATGCCGCTTTTTTGCTTCTGTAAATTTTTCTATTTATCACTCAAAGAAGATATATTGACAGTGGGGCAGGGTAACTGCCACATATATTTAACACTTATAGATTTTAGTCCATCTTCAATTTGAAAGTGGTGCCTGCCTGCTTGCCTGCTAGAACGGAGCTTTCCACTCGAAAGCAGAAGCATGGTTTGATGAAACGAAAGCTTGGCTGCACAACCTCAGATACTCCTCTCTGACATAGGCTATATAACTCCACTTCACTTCGCACACAGTAGGCTCTGGCTCGTGGAAAAGCAAAAACCATCCTTTTTGGCCCCAGGCAAGAGTTCTGCGGAGCTTTCCAAAATGTAATGCCGTATTCATCAATCCGGCCTGAGGTCCACATTTTTCGTAAAAACGGCACAGGTTAGACCCTTACCAGTTCCCAGGAATAAGCCGACATCGGTGGCATAGGAAAAAAAACGGGACAAAACAAAGTGTTGCTCTCGCAAAACAATAACATTGTACTACTAATTACCGATATGTATACATGAATTGGAATAAACTAATTTAAATTTAGATTCTTTAAAATTTAGTGTTACAAAGGTGATGCTAGGTTTCGCGTGCAAGAGAAATCTGACTTGTCTATCCGTGAAAAAATCTAATGTCGCTTATGTTTTTATGTTCTCCGAAGTATTTGTATCTCGGTCCGGTTTTGTATAATGGCTGAAATAGAGAATGATTCTACTGTATATCAAACAGTTCGTGGCAACGAACTGTAGTGAAGAGCGACCCGGCTCAATAGTAAATGAAACTCTAAAAAATGGAATTTTGATGCCAAAAGATACATCAAAAGAATCGTATTTTCATGCTGATTGTAAATATATAAGTTTCATCAAATTTAGTCTTTGTCATCAAAAGTTACGAGCCTGAGAAAATTTACCTTATTTTGGAAAATAGGGGGAAATACCCCCTAAAAGTCATAGAATCTTAACGAAAATCACACCATCGCATTCAGCGTATTAGAGAACCCTATAGCGAAAATTTCAAGCTCCCCTCAACAAAAATGTGGAATTTCATATTTTTTGACAGAAGATATATCACAGGTGCGTGTTTATTTGTTTGTTTGTTTTTTCTTCTTTTTCCCAGGGGTCATCGTATCGACCAAGTGGTCCTAGAATGTCGCAAGAAGGCTCATTCTAATGGAAATGAAAAGTTCTAGTGCCCTTTTTAAGCGACCAAAAAAATTGGAGGGCACCTAGGCCCCCTCCCACGCTCATTTTGTTCCCAAAGTCAACGGATCAAAATTTTGAGATAATCATTTTATTCCGCATAGTCGAAAACCATAATAACTATGTCTTTGGGAATGACTTACTCCCCCAGAATCCCTGCAGGAGAGGCTGCAAGTTACAAACTTTGACCAGTGTTTACATACAGTAATGGTTATTGGGAAGTGTACAGACGTTTTCAGGGGGATTCTTTTGGTTTGGGGGGTTGGGTTGAGGGGAGGGGGATATGTGGGAAGATCTTTCCTTGGAAGAATATGTCATGGGGGAAGACAAACTCAATGAAAAGGGCACAGGATTTTCTAGCATTATAATAAAAAAAAACAATGAAATATAAACATGAAAAAAAAATTTTCAATTGAAAGTAAGGAGTAGCATTAAAACTTAAAACAAACAAAGACTATTAAGCATATGAGGGGTTCTAAAAATACTTTAGCATAAAGAGCGAGGTATTTAGGAGGAGATAAATACATCGCTCTTCATGCTAAAGTATTTTTAGTAATTTCTACTACTTATTCTACGGCCTTTCTGATTCAGGGGTCATTCTTAAAGAATTGGGACAAAACTTTAGATTTAGTAGAAAGAGCGAGGTATTAACGAGGGGACAAACCCCTTCATATGCATAATAAGAGTAAAAGAATATAAAAGTTTGTTACGTAAGTTAATTCTTAAGTTACGTATATTTTTCACTAATAGAAACGTTCGTTAAAAATTAAAAGTTCTAGTTGCCCTTTTAAGTAACCGAAAAATTGGAGGGCAACTACGCCTCCTTCCCCACTCCTTATTTCTCAAAATCGTCTGATCAAAATTAAGAGAAAGCTATTTAGCTAAAAAAAGAATTAGTATGCAAATTTCATTTTAATAATTTATTTGCGGAGAGCCAAAATCAAACATGCATTATTTCAAAAACGTTCAGAAATTAAATAAAAAAAAACAAGTTTTTTTTTAACTGAAAGTAAGGAGCGACATTAAAACTTAAAACGAACAGAAATTACTCCGTATATGAAATGGGTTTTCCCCTCCGCAATCCCTCGCTCTTTACGCTAAAGTTTGACTCTTTGCCACAAGTCTGATTTTTAAAACAATTAAAAACTTTAGCGTAAAGAGCGAGGCGTTGAGGAGGGAAAAATCCATTTCATATACGGAGTAATTTCTCTTCGTTTTAAGTTTTAATGTCGCTCCTTACTTTCAGTTAAAAAAAATTAGTTTTTTTTTATCTAATACCTATACTGGCTTGTGCTGACAAATACTAAGAATCTCCAATCCGTAAAACGAGGAAATGTAGCTTATTTAGCACTATAAGCAAATAAGCAATTCAATATGTTTCTGAAGTTACAGGCTAAAAATTAAAAAAATATGACTTTATTGATCATAGGCTAGGAAATCTATATGTAGACAAAAAAAAAGCAGAAAACGGAAGTGTTACTTTTACAATAAGGTAATAGATTTTGTATAATCTCTTGAGTTGTGGTATGTAAAATTTCCAAACAAAGTTTCTGATTGACCAATTAAAGTGTAACTTGCCGTTAGATTCTTTGAAATTCAGTAGGTTAAACTCTTGACTGCAGTTTTCCTATCTGATGGAAGGTATAGTATTACCACATAACCGAATTTTTGTCTTATATATCGGTATGTGTGACAATAGCGTGGTATGGTTATTATAGGCTTAACAAAGCAGCGAGCACAAACAAGGTATGATTGCAAAATCAATTGCAATGACACACACTGGGTAAGTTTATTGAAAGCAGTTATGGAGGGTAAAGAGCATGGTTTTCAGGGACAAAATCAATAGCAGTCGGTCGCAGTAAGCTATCCCCGGATTTATTAAACTTATAGCACTTGTTTTTTTGTGTGTGTTTAATAGCCCATTGCAATTATTGAATGGCGTTTAGAAGCCCTTAGTAAAAAATCTATTGTTTGCTCAATCTAAAGTCAATTATTGGCTTGTTGAGATTCAGAGCTCAATGAGCTTCAGTTTGTCCTTTTAGAAATAGAAGATTCTTGAAATACCTGTCTATTAGTAAAGCTAACAATTTGAGTTCGTTTCAATGGGTTAGTGGATTTTTTTTTGTAAGAATTTCTTTTTGATGCTAAACTGCATTTAATGATGAAAAATAGTTATCTTTATTGTAGAATAATATCTAGAATAATTTAAGATTGTTCTCTTCGGCCAACCGTCGGCAAACTGTGGTGGCTTCAATCGACTATCTGAAAATGGCTGCAGTAATAGATAGTGGGCAAAATATCAAATTTTAAATCCCTAAATTGTATATTTGGTGTTGAAGGAACAGTAGAGAACATATTATTTGAATATCACATGTGCCTAGGTCCTAAATTGGCTCTAACCCTAAATCTGAGTTACTATCTTTGTGATTTATCTTTTGATCTAAGTATCATAAATAAAAAAGAACAAGTTTTTTCAACTGAAAGTAAGGAGCTACATTAAAACTTAAAACGAACAGAAATTACTTCGTATATGAAAGGGGCTGCTTCCTCATTAACGCCCCGCTCTTTACGTTAAGTTTGACTCTGTCTCTTAACTTTTCTTTTTAAAACAGTAAAAAACTTTAACGTAAAGAGTGGGGCGTTGATGAGGAAGCAGCCCCTTTCATATACGAAGTAATTTCTGTTCGTTTTAAGTTTTAATGTAGCTCCTGACTTTCAGTTGAAAAAACTTGTTCTTTTTTATTTAATTTCTGAACGTTTTTGAATCAATGCATGTTTTGATTTTGGCTCTCCGCAGAGGAATAATTAAAACGAAATTTGCATATTTATTTTATTTTGGCTAAATGGCTTTCTCGTAATTTTGATCGAATTATTCTGAGAAAAAAAGAGCGAGGGAGGAAGCCTAGTTGCCCTCCGATTTTTTGGTTAATTAAAAAGGCAACTAGAACTTTTAATTTTTTACCAATCTTTTTATTAGTAAAAGAAATACATAACTTATAAATTAGCTTACGTAAAGAACTTTTGTATTCTCATGTTTTATTACATATATGAGGGGGTTTGCCCCATCGTCAGTACCTCGCTCTTTACACTAAATCTTTAATTTTGTCCCAATTCAATAAGAATGACCCCCGAATCACAAAAGCCGCAGAATAAATAGTTGAAATTACCAAAAATACTTTAGCGTAAAGAGCGGGGTATTAGGAGGAGGTGAGACCCTCATATGGTTAATAATTTCTGTTCGTTTTAAGTTTTAATGCTGCTCCTTACTTCCAGCTGAAAAAAACTTTTTAATATTTATTTTTTCATTGTTTTTTTTTTAAATAATGCTAGTAAATCCTGCGCTCCCTTAATGGAAATTTTCTTCCCCCATGACAAATTCCTCGATGGAAAGTTCTCCCAGCATATACCCTCTTCTCAACCCCTCCCCCCAACCAAAAAAAACTCCTGAAAACGCATGTACACTTCCCAATAACCATTACTATATGTAAGCACTGGTCAAAGTTTGTAACTTGTAGCCCCTCCCACGGGGACTGTGGGGGAGTAAGTCGTCCCCAAAGACATAGTTATAAGGTTTTTCGACTACGCTGAATAAAATGTCTATCTCAGAATTTAGATCCGTTGACATTGGGAGAATAATTAGCATGGGAGGGAGCCTAAGTGCCCTCCAATTTTTAGGTCACTTAAAAAGGACACTAGAACTTTTCATTTCCGTTAGAATGAGCCCTCTCGTAACATTCTAGGACACCTGGGTCTATACGATCACTCCTGGGAAAAAAAAAAAAAAAAAAAAAACAAATAAACACGCATCCATGACCAGATCCGTCATATGACATTTAGGGGGTGTTTCCCCCTATTTTCTAAATTAACGCAAATTTTCTCAGGCTCATAACTTTGAATAGGTAAGATTAAACTTGATAAAACTTATATATTTAAAATCAGCATTAAAATGCGATTCTTTTGATTTGGCTATTGGTATCTAAATTCCATTGTTTAGAGTTTTGGTCACTATTGAGCCGGGCTGCTCAGTACTACAGTTCGTTACCACTAACTGTTTGATATGGTACAATTCAAATGTCTGTAACTTATCTATGAATTTCTTTTTACGAATTAGGCGTTTTAATGTTTGACTTTATATACAATTTAGCTCATAGATGTTATTTTTAGTTTTTTTTTTATATACTATTCCGCTTTCTGTATCTTATTCATTTCGTCTGTCTTGAAAGTTTATAATTGATTTATTTAAGTGAAATATTCCTTTTGGGTTTAATTGCTTAATGAATTTATTTATAGCTAGTAGGATGGGAACCAAATTCCAAATTGCCCCCGTTGGAAGAAATAGGTCAACAGTTTAAAACGCAGAAGGATTTAACATCCAAAACTTTAATTTCGACTCTAAAAGGATAAAAAAAATTTGAATGGGCGCATCAAATAGTATTTCTTGAAAAAATATGACTGAAAGTATTTTGGATTTTATAATTTGGCTTGTGCATAGAAGTTTGTTTTTGAGCTCTCAATTGAGCCTTTAAAAAAGTGGTAATAATAAAAAAAATGGAGTGAACAAATATTTGATTTATCCTTAAAATATTGTGGCTTACACTAATTTTTCTGAATGCAAGAAGAGTACTTTGTATCTGTTCCTTTCTCAATAAAGATGATTATCAGCCACTCGTATTCAATTTATTATAATGCTATTTGGGTAATTTGAAATTTTTTTGTCACTAATAAATTTTTTATTTATTTCCGAAATAGAGCCAGTTCAACGGTTTACTGCGAAAGGTTTTTGGGTGAGAAAAAACTCAGATTTTCTTATTCCAAATATGAAGACTAATGGATGTGATTTTGCCACCTGCCCCTTAGAAAACAACAAGCCTGTTGTCTACACTTTCAAACTAAGAATACCGATAATTGCTCCTTCTGTAAGTTTATATTTTTCTCCTTTTCTTTTAATGGGCTAGCTTTGGCTCTTAACTTTTATTAAATAAAAAAAAAACTAATTTTTTTAGCTGAAAGTAAGGAGCGACATTAAAACTTAAAACGAACAAAAATTAATCCGTACATGAAATGAGTTGTCCCCTCCGCAATCCCTCGCTCTTTACGCTAAAGCTTTTAATTGTTTTAAAAAGTAGTATTGTGGCAAAGACTCAAACTTTAGCGTAAAGAGCGAGGGATTGCGGAGGGGACCACTCATTTCATGTAAGGATTAATTTTTGTTCGTTTTAAGTTTTAATGTCGCTCCTTACTTTCAGCTAAAAAAATTAGTTTTTTTTTATTTAATTTCTGAACGTTTTTGAATTAATGCATGTTTGGTTTTAGCTCTCCGCACATATATTATTAAAATGAAATTTGTATATTAATTCTTTTTTTGGCTAAATGGCTTTCTCTTAGTTTTGATCAGACGATATTGAGAAATAAGAGGTGGAGAAGGAGGCCTAGTTGCCCTCCAATTTTTCGGTTACTTAAAAAGGCAACTAGAACTTTTAGTTTTTAACGAACGTTTTTATTAGTAAAAAATATACGTAACTTAAGAATTAACTTACGTAACAAACTTTTATAACCTTATATTTTTATTATGTATACGAGGGTGTTTGTACCCTCGTTAATACCTCGCTCTTTACACTAAATCCTAAGTTTTGTCCCAATTCTTGAAGAATGACCCCTGAATCAGAAATGCCGTAGAATAAATAGTTGAAATTACTAAAAATACTTTAGCATAAAGAGCAAGGTATTTATATCCTCCTAAATACCTCGCTCTTTATGCTAAAGTATTTTTAGAACCCCTCATATGCGTAATAATCTCTGTTCATTTTAAGTTTCAATGCTACTTCTTCCTTTCATTTGAAGAAACGTTTCATGTTTATTTTTCATTGTTTTCTTATAGTAATGCTAAAGAATCCTGCGCCCTTGTCATTGAATTTTTCTTTCCCCATGACAGATTCCTCCAAGGAAAGATCCTCTAACATAGCCTCCTCTCCTCAGCCCCACCCCCAAACAAAATAAAATCCACCTGAAAACGTCTGTACACTTCCCAATAACCATTACTACATGTAAACACTGGTCAAAGTTTGTAACTTGCAGCCCCTCCCCCAGGGATTGTGGGGGAGTAAGTCATCCCCAAAGACATAGTTATTATGGTTTTCGACTATGCTGAACAAAATGGCTATCTCAAAATTTTGATCCGCTGACTTTCGGAAAAAAATGAGCGTGGGAGGGGGCCTAGATGGCCTCCAATTTTTTTGGTTACTTAAAAAGGGCACTAGAACTTTTCATTTCCGTTAGAATGAGTCCTCTTGCGACATTTTAGGACCACTTGGTCGATACGATGACCCCTGGGGAAAAGAAAAAAAAACAAAAAAAAACAAATAAACACGCACCCGTGATTTGCCTTCTGGCAAAAAATACAAAATTCCACATTTTTGTAGATAGGAGCTTGAAACTTCTACAGTAGGGTTCTCGGATGCGCTGAATCTGATGGTGTCATTTTCGTTAAGATCCTACGACTTTTAGGGGGTGTTTCCCCCTATTTTCCTAAATAAGGCAAATTTTCTCAGGCTCGTAACTTTTGATGGGTAACACTAAACTTGATAAAACTTATATATTTAAAATCAGCATTAAAATACGATTCTTTTGACGTAGCTATTGATATCAAAATTCAATTTTTTAGAGTTTTGGTTACTATTGAGCCGGGTCGCTCCTTACTACAGTTCGTTACCACGAACTGTTTGATCAAAGAATTACATATCCCCAAAGACCTATGCACTACTTCCGAACGACGGCCAGAAATCTTTAGTCGAAGAAAAATATGAACAATCACAAATCGAAGATGCTACTACTAACAAATCACCGCAGCACAAAGCCACCTAAGGCCAACACAGCAACAAATGCTCCTCCTCAATCTTAATCTATTCAAAATCTCCCTCTTTACATCCTCCAAAAAAATTCCAATTTCCTTTAAATTTTTATGCCAACTTCCCACCCCAGACGAGAACGACCTTGCGTCCTTTTAGCCCTAGACAGTTGGCCGAAATGGACACTCTTCGGCAATCTGTCATCCTTCATCCACAGAACGTGCCCTAACCATCTTAGCCATTCTTTCACTATAGCCCTAGAAGGTGGGATTGAACCACACTCTTAAGACAGCCTACTGTTTGAAATACGATCAGTCAGCTGGGTACCCAGAAAAATCCGTTGGCATTTTATCTGGAAAACATCTAGTAAATTTTCATCTGCTTTTCAGAGCGCCCATGCTTCAGAGCCATATTTGATAACTGCCATCACTGTAGCTTCCAATATTCTAATCTTGGTTTGTAGACTTATCTTCCTATTTTTCCAAACCTTTTTTAATTCTGAAAAGACACCCTGGGCCTTGGCTATTCTACTTTTAACATCTTCACTGCTCCCGCCGTCTTTACTAATAACACTACCAAGGTAAGTGAAGCTGCCCACCTGATCAATCTTTTCCCTACCCAACGTCACCTTTTCATCTTCACTTATTCCTAGCCATAGTGACTTACTCTTCTTAACATTAATTTTCAAACCTATTCTACCACCCCGAACTCGCAAAACCTCTAAAGTTCATTTGTTTTTCTCACACTTCCATCTGGGATGCTCGAATCATCAGCATAATCTAAGTCAAGGAGATTTTTTCCTCCTTATTTGATTCTGGGGTATCCCATTGCCTTTCCTTTGCTCTTTAAGACAAAGACCATCAAAATGATCCATTTAAAAAGGGATAGAACACAACCCTGGTTTATTCCTTATTTAATACAAAACAAGCTACTAACCTCTTGCCTACCTAAACCATAGCAATAGTATTCGAATCACTTTAGTGTATTTGTCTGGAATGCCATCAGGATAAGACTTTTAAAAAAGCTCTTCTATCAATAGAATCGAATTCTTGCTCATAATTTATAAACTAAGGACAAAAGGTATTTGACAATTAAGTCACTTCTCAATTATTAACCTAAGAGTAAAAATTGGGTCAACAAAATCCTCTACCTTTTTCTAAAACCGCACTGTTCTTCTCTTAAAACTTTGTCTACAGCATCTTTCAGTCTAAAAATTATCATATTACTAAGCAATTTCCTACCTATAGAGACCAGATTAATGTCTCGATAATTATGACATGACTCTTATCACCTTTCCTATACAGTGGTTTAACTACGGTTTTCGTAAATCCGTTAGGTACTTCCCCTTTTTCAAAATTCATATTCATAATCTTCAGTAACTAATTTCTAACCTCGGAGCAACCATATTTAAGAAACTCATTTACCACACTATCAGTACCTGGAGCCTTATTATTTTATAGCTCTTTTAGTACAATCACTATTTCTTCCTTACAAAAAAATCTTGCTTCACATCCAAGGTATCACCAACTTTTTTATCTCGTTTAGCACATTCTCAAAATATTCCACCCATCTCTCTTTAACTCTTTCTTATCACTAATTATGTCCCCGGTTCCATCTTTAACTGGGACAAGTTCGGATAGACTACTCCCTCTCAATTTATCAACGTACCAGTACAATACTTTACTAATATGCCGTGTAGCTGCATCTTCTAGATCTTTGGCAATTTTACCCATGGCCTCCATTTTATGCCTCCTTAGTTCAGATTCTAATGTCTTCTCCACTTTCTTTACATTTCTTTTGTTTTCATATGATTTATCACATAGATATTTCTTGAACCAACCCATTCTCCCGTCTATTAAACATAAATCTTTTTCACTAATATTCATACCTGCAGTCTTAAATTTTTGCCCTAAGACACCATCAGCAACTTCACACATTGTTTTTCTAAAATTATTCCAACCATCTTTCACATTGTCAAACTCTAAATTATCAATAATTTTATTAATACTAAAATACTATCACAAACATAAAAAAGTTATTCAGCCGAAGAAGCTTCGCTTGTTATGGGCTATACAGCACAATAATAAAGCACTAAGAGAGCCATATATAATACCCTAACTCAAACAATACATTTGAATAAAGATGAAGGAGAATAAACACTAGCATACAGTAAGAAAAACTGGTAGTAATTGTAATAATAGAAATAAATAGAAACCAAGAAAGTAGAGAAACAAGAAAGTCCAAATTGACATTAAAACATCAGAAAAATAAAACAAAAAAAAAATGAAAAATAAACAAGGACTTTAAAAGTTAAGAAGGTTCCTGGAAATAATTTTAAAAAGAATAGGAGAGAGATATATCAATTGGGAAAGAATTCTAAAAAGTAGAAACAATAGGAAAAGAGTAAACAAGGATATAAACAAAGGAGAAAGCGGAATTACTAAGCTGGAAAGACCCGACGTAAAATTACCTATGCAGAAAGAAAGGGAGGAACATCCGGAGGGATGGAGTTCCATAATATACTTGATTGATAAACAGGAGACCTCTGGGCCGCTGAAGATGATCGTTTGGCTAAAATAAATCTGCGAGCAGAACTAAGTAGAAAATAAGAGTACTTACCTGAGCCTATCCGTGAAAAAACTTCTGCAGAGGTGGTGGAAGCGTACCTAGAAAAGCAGAATGCACTAAACAAAGATTACTTTTACCCACAATAGGATCCAGCGGAGCTTTTCCAGTATCATTATAAAGACCAGATGAAGGGTAAAGCTAAGGGGGAAGAAAAGTAGCCTTCACTGCCTTATTTCGGGCTTCTTGAAGTGAGGAGAGAAGAGATTTATTAGCACTACGCCAGACAGAGCAGCAATAAGAAAGGTAAGGAAAAATAAATTAATAAATAAAGGGAATAAACTCAAGTTTAGTATTCAACTGCCCCTGGAAATTTTCTATCAAATTCTCATCTTGGAGTCTACCAACATCATAGCTTCCCGGGAGGTAGTTATCCTTCTGATATATCAGCTTTAAATTAGCTCTAGACACTACTAAATGGTGATCTTTACTTTTAACATCGATAACAGCACTCATATATATTCTAGTTTCTTGTATTGATCTTGCCAGTCTTCGGCCTACTACAACATAATCAACAAGGTGTGCCTACCATGTCAACCTAAGGGCTATTTTATGACCAAACACCGTATTGGTTATAATTAGATTGTTATACCTACAAAATTGCAAAAGTCTATAGCCATTACTTTTTTCTTTTCCTATATCAAATTTACTTAGGCTAGGATACCATCTATCCCTATTTCTACCAACATTGGTGTTGAAATTTGCGATTAAAATCACCATATTTTGTACCTGGTACCCTGTCTATTTGCCCCCGTAGCTGTAAGTAAAATTCATCTGAGTCACTAGTATCTTAGTCAGACGGTTCAACAGGGGCATATACTAGATCAAGCCCAGATCAAGCCCAGAGAAATTATCCATTAATCAGAATCCCTTGTGAATGCTGTGTCGTTAACTAGGCTATAATTTCTACGAAGGGCAGCGCTTCTAAAGTGGGAGTAGAGTTGACTGCAAGGTCTTCAGTCTTGCAAATACCCAGAAAGGGTCTAGGCAGCCGTTTGCAGAGGTCGTTGTCCATAGATCTGGATCTTACGCCCTGCCGCAGTTGTCCTCCTATTGAATCCTCCCGCGATCGTCGTCATCATGCAGTTTCCCCCATTACTGGGTTACAATTGGACGTTTTTTTTTTGTTTGAGCAAGAATTGTAGAGGTAAAAATATATGTTAATAATCTATTAAGTGTAAAGTTTTAGGTATTATAGAGGTAAATCTGTATCAAGAATTTTTAATTCTTGATACAACCGTTACTAGCCGTAACAGCCGTCGTAGTTACGGCCAGTTCCGCACTTAATTTCGAATGATATTTAAGTTTCAGTGGTATTTCTAGTAATTAGAGAGTGGTGCTACTCATGATATTGATCATATATTCTTTTGAAAACCTACTACTACTACTACTAATAACTCACTGCAGCACCAAGCCGCCTGAGGCCAACACAGCTACGCACGCTCCTCCTCCAACCTAATCTATTTAAAGCCTCCCTCTTTACACCCTCCCAGGAAGTTCCCATTTCCTTTAAATCCTTATTTATGACATCCTCCCAACCCAGACAAGGACGACCTGCTTTCCGTGTAGCCCCAGACGGTTGGCCAAAAAGGACAATCTTCGGTAATCTGTCATCCTTCATCCGTAGAACGTGGCCTAGCCATCTCAACCTTTCTTTCATTATAGCCCCAGAAAGCGGGATTGAACCACACTTTTCGTACAACCTACTGTTTGAAATACGGTCAGTCAGCCGGGTACCCAGAACAATCCGTAGGCAATTTCTCTGGAAAACATCTAGTAAATTTTCATCTGCTTTTCGGAGTGTCCATGCTTCAGAGCCATATTTGACCACTGTCATCACTGTAGCTTCCAATATTCTAATCTTGGTTTGTAGGCTTATCTTTCTATTCTTCCAAACTTTTTTTAACTGTGAAAAAACACCCTGAGCTTTAGCTATTCTACTTTTAACATCTTCACTGCTCCCACCATCTTTACTAATAATACTACCAAGGTAACTGAAGCTCCCAACCTGATCAATCTTTTCGTTACCTAAGATCACCTGTTCATCTTCACTTATTCCTAACCTTAGTGACTTAGTCTTCTTAACATTAATTTTCAAGCCTATTTTAGCACCCTGAACTCGTAAAACCTCTAAAAATTCATTCATTTTGCTCACACTTTCATCTAATATGCTTAAATCATCAGCATAATCTAAGTCCAGGAGCGTTCTTCCTCCCCATTTGATTCCATGGTCTCCAATTGCCTTTCCTGTGCTCCTTAAGACGAAGTCCATCAAAATGATCCATATAAAGGGGGATAGAACACAACCCTGCTTAACTCCTGATTTAATACAAAACCAGTTGCTAACTACATTTCCTACCTTAACCGCAGCAGTATTATTCTCGTACATAGCGCAAATCACTTTAATGTATTTTTCTGGTATACCATATAACGATAAGACCTTTGTTAACGCTGTTCTATCAACAGAATCGAAAGCTTGCTCATAATCGATAAAACTAAGGACCAAAGGTGTTTGACAACGAAGGGACTTCTCAATTATCAACCTAAGAGTAAAAACATGGTCGACACATCCTCTACCTTTTCTAAAACCGCATTGTTCTTCCCTTAAAACTTTGTCTACAGCATGTCTCAGTCTAAAAAGTATCATATTACTCAGTAATTTGCTACCTACAGAGACCAGACTAATGCCTCGATAATTCCGACATTCACTCTTGTCACCTTTCTTATACAGTGGTTTAATTAAGGTTTTCCTAAAATCATTGGGTACTTCCCCTTTTTCAAAAATCATGTTCATAATCTTCAGTAGCTTATTCCTAACCTCAGAGCCACCATATTTAAGGAACTCATTAATCATACTATCAGCACCTTGGGCCTTATTATTTTTTAATCCTTCTAGTACTGTCGCTAATTCTTCCTCACTAAACAAATCTTCCTTCACATCCAAGGTATCACAAACTTTTTCATTTTCATCTATATCTTTTCCTGCAACTGTATCTCGGTTTAGCACATTCTCAAAATGTTCCACCCATCTTTCTTTAACTTTTTCCTTATCACTAATTGTGGCCCCATTTCTATCTTTAACTGGGACTAGTCCGGATCGGCTACTCCCTTTCAATTTATTAACATGCCAGTATAATATTTTACTATTATGCCGTCTAGCCGCATCTTCCAGATCCTCAACAATTTTACCCATCGCCTCCATTTCACATCTCCTTAGTTCATATTTTAATGCTTTCTCCACTTTCTTTACATTCCTTTTGTTTTCATACGACCTATCGCTCAGATAATTCTTATACAAACCCCTTCTACTCTCTATTAAACCTAAAGCTTTTTCACTAATATTCCTAGTTGCTGTCTTAGCACTCTTCCCTAGGACACCATCAGCAACTTCACAAATTGTTTTTCTGAAATTATTCCATCCATCTTCCACATTGTCAAATTTTAAACCCTCAAGTTTAGTACTCAACTGTTCCTGGAATTTTTTTCTCAAATTTTCATCCTGAAGTCTACCAACATCATAACTTTCCGGGAGGGAGTTACTCTTCCGAAATTTAAGTTTTAAATTAACCTTAGACACTACTAGATGGTGATCTTTACTTTTAACATCAATAACGGCACTCCTATACACCCTAGTATCTTGTATTGATCCTGCTAGTCTTCTGTTTACAATAACATAATCAATAAGGTTTGCTGTCTTACCATCACGTGAATACCATGTCAACTTATGGGCCATTTTGTGACCAAACACCGTATTGGTTATAACTAGGTTGTTATACCTACAAAATTGCAAAAGCCTATAGCCATTACTGTTTTCTTTTCCTACACCAAAATTACCTAGGCTAGGATACCATCTATCCCTATTTCTACCAACCTGGGCATTAAAATCTCCTAGCAAAAACACCATATTTCTACCTGGTACCCTGTCTATTTGCTCCTGTAACTGTAAGTAAAATTCATCTGAGTCACTAGTATCTCCATCAGTTGGTTCAATGGGGGCATATACTACTATAACTGATACCCTCAACTTTTTAGTCATAAAATGAGCAATTAGTATTCTATTATTAATACCTTCCCAGCCTAAACAAGACTTAGCAGCTTCCTTATTCATCATGAGCCCTACTCCCTGTCTATGTACCCCATCCTTCCTTCCTGAGTAAACAAATTCTATGTCACCTAATTTCATGCTTCCTACCCCTGGGATATGAGTTTCTGAAACTCCTAATAAATCCAGTTCAAACCGTCTGAATTCGTCAGTCAAAATGTCGATGCGATAGTCATTTTTTAACGTCGTAACATTCCAAGTTCCAATTTTCATGTTCTTTAAATCTTTGAAATTATTTTGGCCTCAAGAAAAGCAGTGATCCCGGATACCAGTGCAGGATGGGGACCAACATATCTTCTCAAGTCTACACCGAAGCGCTTAAGCCGGCTTAGAACCGGACAGCAAGAAGTCCCTGGGACCTCCAGTAAGTTGGAGGCTTTGTGCAATCCTGGGCCCATCTTGGTCACAACATGGTTTTCAGCACTTGGCGATGCTCTTCTATCAACAAGAGTCGAAATCCTGCACAGACAGTCCCAAGCCTATTACCTCCGACTCATTATATATTCATGCCTACAAATATTATGCTACTACGGGGAGGCAGCCCATAGTAGATAAATTAGCTAGGAAGAGGTTTTTCAGCCCGAAAACGCCCATCAAAACAAACCAAGCCCAGAAAATTATCCAATAATCAGAATCCCGTACGAGTGCTGTGTTGTTTACTAGGCTATAATTTCCTCGAGGGGCGCCACTCCTCAAGTGGGAAAAATTGACCGCAAGTTTCCCAGTCTTGCAGGTACCCCGAAAGGGTCGAGGCAGCCCTTTACAGAGGCCGTTGTCCATAAATCTGGATCTTACGCCCTGCCGCAGTTGTCCTCCTATAGAGGATCCTCCCACGATGGTGTTCTGCTTCACCATGCAATTTAACCCATTACTGGGAGAAGGTTTGTAACTCATCTGACGCGTGAACACGGCAGTTGGCCCTGCTGAGTGTACATTTGAGGGGCCTTCTTCCTCCTCCACCTGAAATTATGACCCCCAGGGGAGGGTTCCCCAGTTTCTATTATGGGCCCCACTGGGACAAAGTCCTACTTGGTCTAAGCCTCCTATGGAGCTACTCTACCTATCTATAGGGCTTTCCCCTATCTGTTGTCCTCCATAAAAATCTAGCATGATTATCTAATAATTTTACTAACTAATGCAACTAATAAATAGTTGCAGTTTAATAAATTAGATTATGATGGTAATATTGCATTATACATGTCTGAAAATAACTCAAGTCCATGCAGTTCGTACGGAAGGGTTCTTTCGTGTGAAGGATGTAGAAGCACGCCCCCAAAGCGAAACTTCTTCTACCTCCAACTTCATAAATCAGTGACTCGATAAGAACAGGTTTAAAGTATGGTGTTGTGTTCTATTCAAAGCTAGTATTTACAAGTTAAGGCCTTGTAAGAGCGATCTGTCAGCCAGTAGCATCCAAAACCTGGCCTAAATTGGGACAAAAACCTTTTTTTTATCCATTTGAAGACATTCTAGGAGAATCTCCCAATCCACTTTTATGTAGGTATGCCATCTGATTCTACTTATTGTTTTTATGAGAATGTCAGCAACTGTAAAGCAATTTCAGTCAACTGCTCTAACACCGACTGAGAATTTTGCAGGGCCGCGAAGAAAATACAAAGTTGAGAATAAAAGCATGCCTAGAGCTTTAACGTGGCACTTTGTAAACTAAGCTATATGTAATTGGAATTTTAAAAATATATTGTAAATTACGTAGCTTTTATGCTATATTAAGAGCGAACTACAGACATTGCTGTGTTACTAAACCGAATTGATAAATGAGGGTAGTCGAGCTTATAAAACCAGAACCAGGGTAGCAGTGGCGCCATTTCAGAAAACCTTAGGGGGGGGCCAAAAATCGATTTTGGGCCCCCATCCAGCCTTAAAAATTTTAAAATTTTCGAACATGCCTTTAGGTACCGTACTACCTTTGGGGTTCGCATTTTGCAGCTTATTTAGGGACCAAAAACAGGCCATTTAGGGACCAATTACGTGGTTGAAATTGGGCCCCTCCAGAAATCCTGCATGCATACAATCTTTTCATTCAATTGAAAATCCTCCTAAATATTCCCTAGGAGTTTTGCCATAATACCCTGAGCGTTTTTAGTTTCAGTAACTGTAGTAGTAGCATTAATAATTAGATACATAGTCCCTTCTGGCTAGTTCTAAATTTCCCGCAACTTAACCTTAAAAGTATAACTTTAATAATACATTTTTTCTTCAGATACTGCTTTGTCACCTTTTTGTAAGTCCACGTGGTCAAGTTCAAATTGTTTTATTTCAACACCTACCTAAATACTCCTTAAAAGCTTCACCTTAATACCCTTTTCTTTAGGTAGTCGCAATAAAAGTAGCAGCATTAGTAGCAGTATACGCATAGCATCTTTGGTTTCTTCAACATCCCCTTCAACACACGCTGAATATTTCAGCTTATTACCGTTAACCATTCCTGAAGTATTTCTGATGCGTCTGCTTGACAACCTATGTTGGCCTAGTGCATTTCAAATTATTTCCATACAGTTTCTATATATTCTAATTTTTTCGCCTTATTATCCTTTGTTTTAATAGCAGTAGCAGCATACAGTAACAGTAACAGCAGTAGCATGTGTATAAGCATGAGCATTAGGATGCAAATGTTTTCTTTTGGCTACTTCAATTACCCTGACAAAAAGCCCTATTATTTTAAACTTTGCATGCGAACTGTTCCTAAGATATTACTGTTAGACCCTTTCGACAACCTTCATACGGACGGCGTTTAGTGATTCAGTTCACCTTCCTCCCTTAAAGTCCTTGAAAATTTCGCCTTTATAGCCTTATGCATAGTTGCAATATTGGTCACAGTAGTAGTATTGATGTTTTTAGTATTGAATAGCGTTAGTACCACTAGCATTAGCTGTATTAACATAATTGTCAATCAGAAAGGCATTATTATATAATCTTTGGACTATTTTTGAACTTTCGGCTCTCTCAAGAGTTCTATGAGATGCATTTGTGGAAAATACGACGTGGGGGGCTGCTTCCAAGCACTTTGACTCATAAAAAAGGGCACTAGAACATCTGATATCCAATCAAATGAGCCCCCTCTAGAATTTTAAAACCACACTTTCCAAATAAACCTTTAAGCTCCTTGCGCTGAGGGCTGTGGGGGGGGGGTGTCATCTTCAAGACATAATTTCTAGACCTTTCAACAAGGCAGAACAAAACGGCTTTTTAAAAATTGTGATTAGATGTGTTTTGGGGATTTCTGGGGGGGGACTTGTTGCCTTCAATTCACTTTTGACTATTAAAAAGGGCACTAGCCTTTCAATTTCCAATCGAAATAACCTTTTTTGAAGTTTCTACGACAACAAATGGTCATCTAAAAATTTATAAGAGATGCATTTTGGGAAAATAAGAGGTGTTGAGAGGCTCTTAATCTTGAAAAAGGCACTAGAATTATGATTGTAAATCCAATTAGCCGCCTCTGAAGTTTATACGATCACCCTTTCTGTATAAACCTTTTATGATCCAGGGCGTAACTTAAAACCCTTGCTTTGAGACTCTTGAGGGGTTGTCATCCTCGAAGACAATTTCTGGACCTTTAAATTACGTTGAGCAAAATGACTATCTCAAAATTTGATTGGATGTGTTTGGAGAAATAATGCGTGTGGGAAGGGGGTTAGTTGCCCTCCAATCACTTTCGTTTATTAAAAAGAGCGCTAACCCTTTCAGTTTCTGGTCGAATGAGCCTTTTTTTAAATTTTCACGACCACTCCTTCGATACGAAGTCTCCTGATCTAAGACAAAAAAAAATAAATACTACACTGTGCCCACGTCGCTCTTTTTTTAGGGAGCACTATTGCGCTGCCTTTGATTAAGCACTAAGTATGATTTACACTATGAAAAAAATAGTAATGAATTACTGAAACGATTACCTCTGCAGTGCACAGGTTTAAGATTTATCTTGGGGTGTATGTTTCGGTAGATCGGTGGCGAGGAGTAGTAGGAAGCGATATTGATCACTCAAAAGCACGGAGTGTCCTTACTTTCACATCAGATGATACTTATGTTCTTTAAGAATTGGGATTCGTAAAGCTTTGAGGCCATGTTTGTGAGTAGCATACTTGGTTCCTTGGATGATTTTTAATACTATGTTTTTTTTTCTGTTTTATCGTTGAGGTAATCGATGTTATGCACTTATGGTCGCCAAACCTGATAAGCGCATTCAAGAAGCAGGCTTAATTGCTTTATAGAAAACCCGAATCGACACAATGCGGTTAAGGATCGCGGTGCGTAATTGGCCTTTCTTGCAGGGTTCATAAATTTTGGGTTCAATGAGGTTACTGAACATCACACTAAGGACAGCTGCAGTCGAAGTGGTAGTGTACCAGGGGCCAGGGAAAGCAAATTCTCTTTTCCAAGGATATGAGAGTATTGAATCTGAAAGGCTGAATAAAAGTGTTGCAAGGCCAAGCTAATCAGAAAAAAAAAGATTTGGAGTGTATTTACGGGAAAACTATTTTTTAAAAGTTCTCTTTTCTTTGCATAAAGATTCTTTTAACCCTATAACGTACGGATATAAATTTAAAGCCCCTGAGAAAATTATGGTCCTGTCTAGACGAGCCAATGTTTTGGCAACAAAAATGTTTTCTTACTCTTATCCCTTTCCCTAAGCCTAGTGTTTCCAGTTCCGTTATTCATCCCAAAGACTCTCTAAAGTTTTAATCATTCCCTATGTTACTCTGGAGATATTAAAGACATGCTATTTTCATAATCTAGATGGATCTGCTGTCTTTTCATTTGTTTCACTGTGAATAAATTGCAAGACCCACTAATAGCGGCAAAGCTTTTACGCAGATTAAAGACCCATTTTCTGCACTGCATACGTCCTCCCTTTAAACGTGAAATATGAAGTCCCCTTACCCCTCCAATTTTACTCTTGAAAGTCACAGCTCAATCCTCCCAAATAACTCCCAAATTTTAACCGACATGTTCTTTGATAACCTAGATTGTATAATCTCTTTGCTGCCAATATATTCAAGTCAAACAGGGGCTCGTTACACCAAATACTTTAAACAGATTAGATACCACACTTTAAGATCATTTTCTTCTCCCCCTCCCTCAAGTCAAGATCAATAAAAATGTCCGAAACAAACTGTTTTATTTTCCATCTAGCTGGGCTCTTTATTAGTCAACAGGCCCAAGTACAAAATCACTGAGAACTGCAACTGGATCTGGGTGACACACTTCTTTTGAGCCTTTTACAGGATATTAGAGTCCGGAAAATTGTCTCCTCTGTACCCCGCCATCTCCTTCGTCTTATCCATACAAAGCATTCCCATGTGCAACTAAAACGTCAATTTGACACCTCATACGCCAGCAATGGCTCTGGAGAATCTTTGTCTCTTTTTTTTTTACAAGCCTATTTCTCCGTTTGTAGAATTATTGAAAATTATATAGTGGAGGCAGTTGACTTACTTTTAGATTTGTATGTTGAAGTGAAATTATCTGACAACAAAGCCTAGTACCCTAAATTAAAACAAAACAAGAAATGTTTAATTGAACAGAAATATTTCTTTTATTTGACAATATTATAATAATCACGTTGACTTAAACACAGTCACCATATTAAATCGTAAAAAAAAATTAGTTCCCGACTCCCCTAACAATTTAACAAAACTAGCAGTGCAACTTCTCTATTATTTTTCTCTATTATTAATTCTACCGAGCTAATTTTAGGAGACTAGTACCTCATACTGCTATTATTAAGGACGCCACGATGAAGTTTTGCTGAGGGAAGGGGGAGGAAGGCAATTTTCCAAAGAATAGTTGTGGTGGTAATCAAGGCCCTTTGAATTCGTTAATAAGCAATAGTATCTTCATTAAAATAAAAAAGACGTGATTTTAAATATATCTGAGGACAAAGTGAGAGGAATTAACTTATGGGTAGATCTAAAACTGAATTGCGCTTATGTCCTTCTTTCTCTATACTCCCTCCTGGCCGATCCCTGGTATCATCTATGGTTTCTACTATCAACATTATTGCTCAAAATATTAGATTATTGTGTTTTACTATTTCTTCTTTTTTAGATGATGGCAATGGTAAGGTGGATTATGAAAAGCCCTGATGAAGAGTTTGACATGTGTTTGGAATTTCCGGTGATTATAAAATAAATACAAGCTGTTCTCCCACTCAATAAACCTGATGAAAATGGATTGAAGAAATACCCTTTTCTTTTTAATGTCTGTTAAAACTAGTGGTATTAAATATATTCTTCATGATAGTTTTACCTATCTACGGATTATTCGTTCTGTTTTCTAATGATTTAAGCTAACATATTTGAGGTCTGGAACGCTAGACTTGAAATTCTTTGTCCATGAGGACAGGAGGTTGAGTTCTGGTTTTGCTGGTTATTTGGTTTGGAAGGGTGTTATGGGTGTGACTCTGTGAACCTATCTAAAGTCGTCCCAGCTCTAAATTGGAACCTAGAGAAATCGGGGGAAGGTAAACAGGAAGGGTTTCAAAAGCAAAAGATGGCTCCTCTAACCCACATGGCACTTTCTGGCTACAGGGCCTGGAAACGGAAATTAGCACCGCCAACTGGGGCTTTTAAAGTCCAGTATTCTATTCTTAAACATTATTTTTTATTTGAGGTCTGTAAATTTTTATCCTTTTCTTTTTTTAACGGTTTGCTTTTTTCAAATTAATATAGTAATAACATAATATAATATAATCTTCCATTCTAGACACAATGTGAAAAATAAACCAAATTTATGTCACATTGCTCTAGACCTCTCGTTCTTGAAGATTAGGTAGATGAAAGTAAAATATTAGCTTGAGATTGGACGACTACAAGACCCACTAATTACACTCCTAGTAGGAGCGTAACAGCTATTGCATAGCCGTTCGTGGTACTGCACATACTACCACTACTATTAACAACTCACTGCAGTACCAAATGGTTCGAAACCAACAGAACTACATACGCTCCCCTTTTATCCCAATCGACTCAAAACCCCCTTTTTACACCCTCTCGAAAAGCTCCCATTTTCCTTAAATCTTTCTATGCTAAAATGTCCCAGCATATTCGGGGACGACCTGCTTCTCATTTGGCCCTAGATGGTTGGCAAACAGGGATGATCTTTACGCGTTCTATATAACTATATGTATCGTTCTTTATCAATTATATTAATAATTATAAAATACAGGCCATAACTTGTAGGAGTCAAGAGTCAATGAGATGCTGTCACCAGGGAGGGCTACATTGCTTGCGTCCTCACCAAAGTACAAGTAAGCTCAGATTTCGATTTGGTAAAACACGATCGATGTGGGTAAAACAAGGACTTGAAAGGCATAAATGATACGACCTAAGGCGTTTAGCATCAGGGCACTTTAATAAATCAAATCAAAGGACCGGTAAAACATTAGTCTTGCTTGACTTCACAGACGATTTGGGTCTCATAAGAAGCTCTTCGGCTGAGTTCCAAAAGATGGTTAACGACTTCTCCTGTACATCAAAGAAAGCTGGCCTCATGATCAGCAAGTCTGAAACAAAAATACTGAAAGCAAATGTCCCAAACCACCCAGATATCCAACTCGAGGGCAAAACCATTGAGACTGTTGAAGAGTTCTTCTACCTTGGTTCTATCCTAGCTCCAAATGGAGGCGCAGAAGGTGACGTTAGAGCTCAAATAGAAAAGGCGTGGGGTGTCTTCACATGCATGAAGAAGTTTCTTTGGAGTAGACATGAAATCAGCATCAGAACAAAGATGAACGTCAACAAGGCAGCTGTTCGATCGATCCTGGTGTACGCCTCTAAAACTTGGCCTTTAAAGGCCGAAGACACACGTTCACTAGAAGTATTCGATCATCACTGTATGAGACTTATAACGGGGGTCAGTCGATGGTCTCATATTGCAAACGCTGAGGTTCGAAGGTGTTGTACCCAGAAGGCCCTTCTCTTGATAATGTGACTGAAATTCCTAGGATACACACTACGAAGGTCAGCTGAAACCATATCCCGCGGTGTCCTCACATTTAATCCTCTTCCAACTTGGAAAAGTAGACCAGGCGACCAAAGAAAGAATCTCTGGCAGACATTCAATAATGTCGACACGAACATTGTTGGGATTAGGACTGGCTGAAGATTGCTGAACAGGCTGCTGTTGACGGATAAATTAAGTAAGTACAAATAAAAAATTTTGATGTTTTATTTTTGCAGTGTCATTTGTAGTCCATAAATTGACAAAATTTGGGAGTAAAAGTAATCAAAAGAAAATAAAAGGAAATTAGGAAAGGAAAAAGAAAATTAGGAAGTAAAAGGATATTAGAAAAAGGAAAAATGAAATTAGAAAGTGAAAGGAAATTAAAAAGGAAGTAAAAGGATATTCAGATTTAACTGTTAATGTAAAAAAAAAACCACAAAGAAGTCAGTGAGTTGAGGAAAATGGTTAATAATAAAATAAAAATAAATCGCCTAATAGGTAATTCAAGTATATCTTGATGAAATTATCGAGATAGGAGAAGGCTGTTTTGAAGGTCCAAGTCCTTTATTGGGGAAGACCTAAGGGTGAATACCCGAGCCTGCTCGGTGAGGGAAATGAGGGCCACAAAGGGTAGAGAGAGGTGATTTACATCCTGCCTAGTCAAAATATCAATAGATTTAAACTCAAATCATGATGTGTTTATAATTTAGTCGTAGTTTCTTCTTTTTTCCATAGTTTCTTGATCTAAATGTTTCGCTGCGCTTATATGTTTTGTTGCCTTTTATGTACTATTTAGTGTAGTTGTTCTCCTTACTGTAGTTATTATTAATGTAGTGTATATTATTTACTGCAGTTATTTACTATGTACTATTTTATTTACTATAGGGAACGGCTTGATTTTCAGCTCCGTCACAGGTAAAGCATCTATCCAGTCCGAAGCAAAACCAGACGCTGTTTGCCCCAACTAACAGCTGAAATTCTGATGTTTTGTGGGTATTTGTATAATATTAAGTTCCCCAAATGCACATCCACCTATCTATGGCTGTTGGTAATTAGAAATTGTTATATGCAGCTTTGACGATTCTGAGTTAGATTCAAAATTCCCAAGGATTTGTTTTCACATTAAACTTCTGGCACCAGGCCTCCTTTTCACAATAAGCCATACTAGCCACCCTCCGAATAGTTGATATTCAACTAAATAATATTATATAACCATTAGACTGGTCTCAGTAAAAAAAAGGTAAAGGATACGGCAATAGACTTTACAGTCCGTACCGGCGGTACTGATCTCCGTTTCTTGGCCCTTCAGCCAGGAAGTGCAATGAGGGGTTGGGGGCCAGCCATCCTGTGCTTTTGCACACCCTTCCTGTTTACCTTCCCCAAATTTGTCCAGGTACCCATTTAGTGCTGGGTCGACTCTGGCTAAGCTTACAGAGTCACGCCACTGACCCCCGTCCCAAACTGAAGAATTGGGTACACTGGAATTCGAACCCGCGTTCTCTCAGACAAAGGAATTTTAGACTGAAAGATAATGAAGACAAAGTTACAAGAGAAGAACAGCACGGTTTTAGAAATGGTGTCGACCAAATTTTCATTCTCAGGTTAGTAACTGAGAAGTACCTGAGTTATCGAACACCTTTGGTCCTCAGTTTTACGGATTATGAGCAAGCATTCGATTCTGTTGATAGAAGAGCTTTAGTGAAGGTCATATCCTTGCATGGTATACTAGACAAACACATTAAAGTGGTTAGTGCGATGTACGAGAATAACACTGCTCCGATTGAGGTAGGAATGAGGTTAGTACCTGGTTTCGCATTAAATCAAGAGTTAAGCAGGGTTGTGTTCTATCCCCCCCCCCTTATATGGACTATTTTGACTGACTTCGTATTAAGGAGCACATTAAAGGCAATGGGAACAATGAACTAAGTGGGGACGAAATATTTTCATGGACATAAATTATGCTAATGATTTAAGCATCCTAGATGAAAGTGTGAGCAAAATGAAAGAACTTTCAAAGGTTTTACGAGTTTAGGGTGCTACAATAGCTTTGAAAATTAATGTTAAGAAGACTAAATTGCCAAGGATAAGAATAAAAAAAAATGAAAAGGCTACGCTGGGTAACAAAAAAATTGATCAGGTGCACAACTTTGAGTTTTTTTTTTTTTTTCTCACTTATTCTTCAAGAAAGAATGGTCTAGAGCAGGTACTTTTTTTAACAGCCTAACAACAGTAAAAGGTAAAAAGTACCTTCTTTAGTACCGTGCTTCAGGTACTTCTTCCCATCCCCGTCCTAAGACGGGAAGAAGAGATAGTTTTAAATTACAGATGAATCCCTTTTTATTGCAAAGTTGCAACAGTAGCAACTTAAAATGAAGAAGAACGCCAGAAGAAAGAGAAAGGTTAGTTATGTGTGAGGCGGGGTTAGAAGCAAACTGACCGATTTTTTAAACACATAATTACTCAAACCAAAACGATCAACTGAACGGCAGCTTGGAAGTTGAGAAATAATACTAGAAAGCTCATAACCACTTCATGGGGAAAGGAAAAAAAAATTTCTGCTAAGGGAACACACCTTACTCTACTCCAGGGTGGAATGAGAACTGAAGGAAGTGTGGTGTAAATACGAATTGGAGGCAGTCGTTAATGTCTTTTTTGTCCACAATGGATCTACCAGCTTCCCTGTAAAAACACGGGGAAGACCGTTTGAGTTTCTTGCGGGAAAAGCTTCATTAACTACAGTCCAAACCTTGTGCAAATTCCCCCTGCACTCATTAATTTGATGAGAGAAATACAGCTTTTTTTCTGTACGAACTGAAGAAGTGAAAAAAGTTTGGAAGAATAGGAAGATAAGCCTGTGAGCCAAGATTAAAATGGAAGCTACACTAATGACAGATATAAAACATGGTTCTGAAGCATGGGCACTGCAAAAAGCGGATGAAGATTTACTATATGTTTTCCAGAGAAATTACATACGGATTGTTTTGGATACTCTGGCCATATTTCAAACAATAGGCTGTATGAAGTGTGGTTCAATTCCGCTTTCTATGGCTATAATGAGAGAAAGGTTGAGATGGCTAGGGCCCGCTCTGCGGATGAAGGACAACAGATATGCCAAATATTGTAATTTTTGGCCGATCTTCTAGGGCTAAACAGAAAGCAGGTAGTCGCGGTTCGGGTGGCAGGATGTCATAAAAAAGATTTGAGGGAATAGAAACTTCCTGGGAGGGTGAAAAAAGGAAAGCTTTGAATAGATTGGGATGGAGGTGGAGCACGCGCAGCTGTGTTGGCCTTTGGAGGCGTAGTGCAGCGGTGAGTTGTTAGTAGCTAGTATTGCCGCCACGTTATATACAATTACCCTTCATTGCGTATTAACTGTACATATTTTGAGGTACAAATACGACACCATGTCACAGCATGGCCTCAGAAACTAGGAGGGTGCATGCATAAATGTTCAGAGGATACGCTAAAGCGTTGCCTGTAGTAAGGCCATACGGCTCCATTGTTTTCTATTTTTTTTCCCCAGAGGCACTTCACGAAAGGGGCGTTCGTATCAACTTCAGAGGGGGCTCATTCGACTGGAAAACAGATATTCTAGTGCCCTTTTTAAAAGTAAAAAGGGATCATAGGGCAACTAGTCCCCCTCCTACGCTCTTTTCTCCTGATAAGCATCTGATAAAGTTTTGAGATTGTCATTTGGTTAAAAAAAAGTTCAAAGATCAGAGAACAAAAACTTATGTGCCGATTCATCCCTCCAGGGCCCGGGCATAGGCGTTGTAAGTTATGTCCTGGGGGTATTTACGGTTCTTATGGAAGGGATGTTTGAATAGAATTCAGAGAAGCCTCATTTGATTGGAAATTGAAAGTTCTAGTTCAATTTTTAAAAGTGAAAAGAGGTCGGAGGGCAACAAGCCACCCCCCAAGCTTTTTCTTCCCCAAACCCATCCGATAAAATTTAAGATAGTCTTGAGAGTTTAAAATTTGACAATGTGGCAGATGGATAGAATAAAAGAATTTCAGAAAAACTTCAAAATTTCAGAAAAACAATTTGTGAAGTTGCTGATGGTGTCTTAGGGCAGAGTGCTAAGACTGCAACTAGGAATATTAGCAAAAAAGCTTTAGTAGAAGGGGTTTGTACAAGAATTATCTGAGTGATAGGTCGTATGAAAACAAAAGGAATGTAAAGAAAGTGAAGAAACCTTTAAAATATGAACTATGGAGATGTCAAGTGGAGGCCATGGATAAAATTGCTGAGGATCTGGAAGATGTGGCTAGACGGCATAATAGTAAAATACTATTCTGGCATGTTAATAAATTGAAAGGGAGTAACCAGTCCGGACTAGTCCCAGTTAAAGATAGAAATGGGGCCACAATTAGTGATAAGGAAAAGGTTAAAGAAAGATGGGTGATGGGTGGAACATTTTGAGAATGTGCTAAACCGAGATACAGTTGCAGAAAAAGATATAGATGAAATTAAAAAGTTTGTGATACCTTGGATGTGAAGGACGTTTTGTTTAGTGAGGAAGAATTAGCGACAGTACTAAAAGGATTAAAAAATAATAAGGCTCCAGGTGCTGATAGTGTGATTAATGAGTTTCATAAATATGGTGGCTCTGAGGTTAGGATTAAGCTACTAAAGATTATGAACATGATTTTTGAAAAAGGGGAAGTACCCAATGATTTTAGGAAAACCTTAATTAAACCACTGTGTAAGAAAGGTGAAAAGAGTGAGTGTCGTAATTATCGAGGCATTAGTCTGGTCTCTGTAGGTAGCAAATTACTGAGTAATATGATATTTTTTAGACTGAGAGATGCTGTAGACAAAGTCTTAAGGGAAGAACAATGCGATTTTAGAAAAGGTAGAGGATGTGTTGACCAAATTTTCACTCTTAGGTTAATAGTTGAGAAGTCCCTTCGTTGTCAAACACCTTTGGTCCTCAGTTTTATCAATTATGACCAAGTTTTCGATTCTGTTGATAGAAGAGCGTTAGCAAAGGTCTTATCGTTACATGGTATACCAGAAAAATACATTAAAGTGATTTGAGCTATGTACAAGAATAATACTACTGTGGTTAAGGTAGGACATGAAGTTAGCAACTGGTTTTGTATTAAATCAGGAGTTAAGCAGGGTTGTGTTCTATCCCCTTTATATGGATCATTTTGATGGACTTTGTCTTAAGGAGCACAGGAAAGGCAATTGGAGACCACGGAATAAATGGGGAGGAAAAACTCTCCTGGACTTAGATTATGCTGATTATTTAAGCCTATTAGATGAAAGTGTGAGCAAAATGAATGAATTTTTAGAGGTTTTGCGAGTTCCGGGTGCTAAAATAGGCTTGGAAATTAATGCTAAGAAGACAAAGTCACTAAGGCTAGGAATAAGTGAAGATGACAAGGTGACATTGGGTAACGAAAAGATTGATCAGGTTGGGAGCTTCACTTACCTTGGTAGTGTTATTAGTAAAGATGGTGGGAGCAGTGAAGATGTTAAAAGCAGAATAGCTAAGGCTCAGGGTATTTTTTTCACAGTTAAAAAAAAATTGGAAGAATAGAAAGATAAGTCTGCAAACCAAGATTAGAATATTAGAAGCTACAGTAATGAGTGTGGTCAAATATGGCTCAGAAGCATGGGCGCTCCGAAAAGCAGATGAAAATTAACTAGATGTTTTCCAGAGAAATTGCTTACGGACTTTTCTTGGTACCCGGCTGGCTGACCGTATTTCAAACAGTAGATTGCACGAAAAATGTGGTTCGTTTTCGCTTTCTATTGCTATAATGAAAGAAAGGTTGAGATGGCTAGCACGTTCTGCGGATGACAGATTACCAAAGATTGTCCTCTTTGGTCAACCGTCTGGGGCTACGTGGAAAGCAGGTCGTCCTTGTCTGGGTTGGGAGGATGTCATAAATAAATATTTAAAGGAAATGGGAACTTCCTGGGAGGGTGTAAAGAGGGAGGCTTTGAATAGATTTGGTTGGAGGAGCGTGCGTAGCTGTGTTGGCCTCAGGCGGCTTGGTACTGCAGTGAGTTCTTAGTAGTAGTAAAAGTAGTATTTTGTTAAAAATAGTTCAAAGATCAGATAACAAAAACTCCGGTGTCAACACATACCTCCAGGGCCCGGGGATAGGCGTTGTTAGCTATATCCTGGGGGTTCATATGCTTCTTATGGAGAAGATGCTCGTATAAACTTCAGAGTGGGCTCATTTGATTTGAAATTTAATTTTCTATTTCAATTTTTAAGAGTCCAAATAGATCAGAGGGCAACGACCCAACCCCCCTCCCCCTTTCATATCTTTTCTTCCCCAAACCCATCCGAAAATTTTTAGATAGTCATTTTATTAAAAATAGTTGAAACATTAGACAGCAAAAACTCCGGGGTTGGCTCAACAACTTAGAGCCTGGGGGCAAGTGTTTTAAGTTGTGCTCCGGGGGGAAATAACGTTTTTATACAATGGTTGGTCGTATAAACTTCAGAGGTGGCTCATTTAATTGAAATCCAAAGTGCTAGCTGCATCCTTATGCATCAAAGGGGATCAGAGAGCATATACCCCCGCCCTGCATACACAGCTTTGTTTCTCCAAATACGTTTGATCAAAATTTCTAGATAGTCAGTTTTTTTATATAGTCTAACAATCAGATGACAAAAATTCGAGGTCAACATAGACTCTCTCCAGAGTCCAGGAGAAGGGTCGTAACTTGTGCCCTGGGTGTACTTAAAACTTGTATGAAAGAAGTGGTGGTAAAAACCTCGGAGGTGATTCAAATGATTAGAAACTGTAAGTTTTTATTCCTTTTTGAAGAGTCAAGAGTGATCGGAGGGCAACATACCCCCAAGGCCCTTTATTCCCAAAATGTATCAAACCAGAATTTTGTGCAGCAATTTTGTTGAAGAACTATTCTTAATAAAATGGCTATCTCAAAACTTTTATTGGATGCATTTGGGGAAAAAAGGGCGTGGGGGGGGGGGTCTAGTTGCCCTTCAATCGCTTTTGACTCTTTAAAAATCAATTAGAACTTTCACTTTCCAAACAAATGAGCCCTCTTGAAGTTTATACGGGCATCCCTTTCATAAGAACCATATATACCTCCAGGGTATAATTTATAACGCCTGCCTCCTAGGTCCAAGGAGGGGAGTTGTGTCGACACCGGAGATTTTGTTTTCTGATATTTGAACTATTTAAAAAAATGGCTATTTCAAAATTTTGATGATATGGGTTTAGGTAAAAAAGGGCGTGGGGGAGCTAATTGCCCTCGGATGTCTTTTACTCTTAAAAAATGAGCTAGAACTTCCATTTTTCAATGAAATGAGTCCTCTCTAAAGTTTATACAAACATCCCTTCCATAAGAACCATAGATGCCCCTAGGGTGTAACTTATGCTACATGCCCCCGGGCCCTAGGGGGAGGGGGTCGACACCAGAGCTTTCGCTATTTCACCTTTTAACTACTTTTAACAAAACAGCTACCTTAAAAAAGGGCGTGGGGGAAGGGGTAGCTGCCCTCTGATCACTTTTGACTATTGACAAGGGCACTAGAACTTCCGATTTCCAATCGAATGCGCCCCCTCCGAAGTTTATACGACCATCCCTTCCATATGAAGTGCCTCTGGAAAAAATATAATAAATAAATAATAAACCATTGAAGCCTTATGGCCTTTACATGACACTAGAGCGTTGCCTCTGATTAAATTACTGTTTTGTTTAAATTAAACCCATTTCTCTCTCTTAACTTTTCGTAAATGGAAAAGCAGTGTGGTCTAAGAAATCATTTAATATCTACCAGCAATAGCAACACTAGGCGGGACATCTTCGTAAAAATCAAAACGGGTAGATTCCGTGGAAAGTGGGAGAAATTGCATGACAATTAACAAATGCGTTTTGGGATTTAAAGAGAAGGGCAACGACTGGAAGACCCTCCAGCATACGTACCTAGTTCTATCTTAAGGTAGTTTTTGGAACACAACTAGCATATTTTTAACCTAAACTGTCAAAACATCCAGATTATAATAAAAGTGCTTAACCAGCTTTATTTTTCAAAATTTTAGGAGTCAGAAATAAAACACAAGAAAATTCTGAGTAAAAAAACCTTTAATTTTTAATAAACAAAAATCTAAACCAACTTTAAACACTGGACTTCAGATAGGGTATCAATACCCGGTATAGGGATAGTTACCATATCCGTATCCATAACTACCCTGATTATACCAAGTACTTCCCTGTTGATAAGTTGCTGGATTGTAGGTACTGCCTGCATAATTGGTCCCATATGAGGACCCATAATTGTACTGATTTGTGTAGCTGGCACTAGTATATGGAGTAGCAGCAGATGTAGAATATGCTGTTGTCGGCAGAGCTGGCGTATATGCTTCCCGAGCCTGAAAAATGTTGTCTTAGAAACAAATTTAAAATACTAATGGCGAAAAGGTGCTATATTTGTGAATGCGAATTATGTGAATATTTGTGAATATATTTGTGAATGAAACCGAACATATAAAATATACAGTAAGTAACCCATAAAAAAAAAGAAGCAAAACATACAAACAGAAATACTACGGATTAAAGAAGGAATTATTAACTAAATTATAGGCATATCATTTTAGAATTCAACTACAATTATCGTTTGAACGGATCTGTGTAATTTATTACAAGAATGTGTAACAACTAGTTAAGTGGTATTGCATAAGAATTTTAATATAAATTTTATATTAATATAAAATTTTAATATTAATTTTAATATTAATATAAATTTGCATATAAATTTTACTAACATTTACTGTAATTTCGAACTACTGTGTTTAGAGTTCAGTGGCAAATAACAAGCATATCTTTCAAAAAATAACAGATATTTAGCATTACCGGGTTAGCATATAGATGTTATATAGATGGTATAGTGTATAGTTGGTATAGGCAGCGGATACATTAAAGATGCACAAATCAGCGTAGCCAAGGTGCAAGATGATTTTTTTTGCGGGCATAAGAATATAACTAGCAATAGAATACCCAGGGTTGGGCGCAGTCGTCCCGAGTGGGGTGGGACGATGTAAAGGAGGCTTTGAATAGATTGCGATAAAGGTGATGCGTGTGTATCTGTGTTGGGCTTAAAGGGCATGGTGCACGGGGCATTACTGGTTTTAATACGTACGTTGCAGTATTACTTTTAGCTGTAGTCGTTGCTTGTTTTAATACATACGACTCTTATAGTACGATAAACTATTTAATAAATCCCAAGTCTTCAATATCCCGACGGAGATTCGATCACTTCAGAAGGCGTAATAGTTCTAGGGCTTGTAAGGGTTGCTGTTGCAGTATTAATTTTAACTATACTAGTTGCTGGTTTTGACATATACAACTGTTATCGTACGAATAACTATTAGGTAAATCCCAAGTCTTCACCAACACGACGAAGATTTAATCGCTTAAGTAGACGTAGTAGTTCTAGGGCGTGTAAGGGTTGCTATTACAGTGTTACTTATAGCTGTAGTCGTTGCTTGTTTTAATATATACAACTCTTATAGTACGATAAACTATTAACTTAATCCCAAGTCTTTACCAGCACGACGAAGATTCGATCGCTTCAGTAGACGAAATAGTTCTTGGGCTCCTAAGGGTTGCTGTTGCAGCATTAATTTTAGCTGTAGTCGTTGCTGGTTTTGACACATACAACTGTTATCGTACGATAAAATATTAGTTAAATCCCAAGTCTTCGCCAACACGACGAAGATTTAATCACTTCAGTATACGTAGTAGTTCTAGGGCATGTAAGGATTGCTGGTGCAGCATTACTTTTGGCTGTAGTCGTTGCTGTTTTAAAAAATACAATTCTTATCGTTCGATAAACTATTAGTTAAATCCCAAGTCTTAACCAAAACGACGAAGATTGGATCGCTTTATTAGACTTAGTAGTTCTTGGGTTTGTAACGGTTGCTGTCTTCGCCAACACGACAAATATCTGATCGCTTCAGTAGACGCAGTAGTTCTTGGGCTTGTAAGGGTTGCTGTTGCAGCATAAGTTTTAACTGTAGTCATTGCTGGTTTTAACACATACAACTGTTATCGTAGGATAAACTATTGGTTAAATCCCAAGTCTTCACCAACACGACGAATATCTGATCGCTTCAGTAGACGCAGTAGTTCTTGGGCTTGTAAGGGTTGTGGTTTTAGTATTACTTTTAGCTGTAGTCATTGCTGGTTTTTAACAAAAACAACTGTTATCCTACGAAAAACTATTAGTTAAATCCCAAGTCTTCACCAACACGACGAATATCTTATCGCTTCAGTAGACGCAGTAGTTATTGGGCTTGTAAGGGTTGCGTTTGTAGTATTACTTTTAGCTATAGTCTTTGCTGGTTTTAACACATACAACTGTTATCGTACAATAAACTATTAGTTAAATCCCAAGTCTTCACTAACACGACGAATATCTGATCGCTTCGGTAGACGCAGTAGTTCTTGGGCTTGTAAGGGTTGTGTTTGTAGTATTACTTTTAGCTGTAGTCATTTCTGGTTTTAACACAAACAACTATTATCCTAGGATAAACTATTAGTTAAATCCCAAGTCTTTACCAACACGACGAATATCTGATCGCTTCAGTAGAGGCAGTAGTTCTTGGGCTTGTAAGGGTTGTGTTTGTAGTATTACTTTTAGCTGTAGTCATTGCTGGTTTTAACACAAACAACTGTTATCCTACGAAAGACTATTAGTTAAATCCCAAGTCTTCACCAACACGAAAAATATCTGATCGCTTCAGTAGACGCAGTAGTTCTTGGACTTGTAAGGGTTGCTGTTGCAGCATTAGTTTTAACTGTAGTCATTGCTGGTTTTAACAATTACAACTGTTATCGTAGGATAAACTATTGGTTAAATCCCAAGTCTTCACCAACACGACGAATATCTGATCGCTTCAGTAGACGCAGTAGTTCTTGGGCTTGTAAGGGTTGTGTTTGTAGTATTACTTTTAGCTGTAGTCATTGCTGGTTTTAACACAAACAACTGTTATCCTACTAAAAACTATTAGTTAAATCCCAAGTCTTCCCCAACACGACGAATATCTGATCGCTTCAGTAGACGCAGTAGTTCTTGGGCTTGTAAGGGTTGTGTTTGTAGTATTACTTTTAGCTGTAGTCATTGCTGGTGTTAACACAAACAACTGTTATCCTACAAAAAACTATTAGTTAAATCCCAAGTCTTCACCAACACGACAAATATCTGATCGCTTCAGTAGACGCAGTAGTTCTTGGGCTTGTAAGGGTTGCTGTTGCAGCATAAGTTTTAACTGTAGTCATTGCTGGTTTTAACACATACAACTGTTATCGTAGGATAAACTATTGGTTAAATCCCAAGTCTTCACCAACACGACGAATATCTGATCGCTTCAGTAGACGCAGTAGTTCTTGGGCTTGTAAGGGTTGTGGTTTTAGTATTACTTTTAGCTGTAGTCATTGCTGGTTTTAACAAAAACAACTGTTATCCTACGAAAAACTATTAGTTAAATCCCAAGTCTTCACCAACACGACGAATATCTGATCGCTTCAGTAGAGGCAGTAGTTCTTGGGCTTGTAAGGGTTGTGTTTGTAGTATTACTTTTAGCTGTAGTCATTGCTGGTTTTAACACAAACAACTGTTATCCTACGAAAAACTATTAGTTAAATCCCAAGTCTTCACCAACACGACAAATATCTGATCGCTTCAGTAGACGCAGTAGTTCTTGGACTTATAAGGGTTGCTGTTGCAGCATTAGTTTTAACTATAGTCATTGCTGGTTTTAACACATACAACTGTTATCGTAGGATTAACTATTGGTTAAATCCCAAGTCTTCACCAACACGACGAATATCTGATCGCTTCAGTAGACGCAGTAGTTCTTGGGCTTGTAAGGGTTGCGTTTGTAGTATTACTTTTAGCTATAGTCTTTGCTGGTTTTAACACATACAACTGTTATCGTACAATAAACTATTAGTTAAATCCCAAGTCTTCACCAACACGACGAATATCTGATCGCTTCAGTAGACGCAGTAGTTCTTGGGCTTGTAAGGGTTGTGTTTATAGTATTACTTTTAGCTGTAGTCATTTCTGGTTTTAACACAAACAACTATTATCCTAGGATAAACTATTAGTTAAATCCCAAGTCTTTACCAACACGACAAATATCTGATCGCTTCAGTAGAGGCAGTAGTTCTTGGGCTTGTAAGGGTTGTGTTTGTAGTATTACTTTTAGCTGTAGTCATTGCTGGTTTTACCACAAACAACTGTTATCCTACGAAAAACTATTAGTTAAATCCCAAGTCTTCACCAACACGACGAATATCTGATCGCTTCAGTAGACGCAGTAGTTCTTGGGCTTGTAAGGGTTGTGTTTGTAGTATTACTTTTAGCTGTAGTCATTGCTGGTTTTAACACATACAACTGTTATCGTACAATAAACTATTATTTAAATCCCAAGTCTTCAGCAAAAAGACGAAGATTGGATCGCTTTATTAGACCTAGTAGTTCTTGGGCTTGTAAGGGTTGCTGTTGCAGCATTACTTTTAGCTGTAGTCTTTGCTGGTTTTAACACATACAACTGTTATCGTACGATAAACTTTTATTTAAATCCCAAGTCTTCAGCAAAAAGACGAAGATTGGATCGCTTTATTAGACCTAGTAGTTCTTGGGCTTGTAAGGGTTGCTGTTGCAGCATTACTTTTAGCTGTAGTCTTTGCTGGTTTTAACACATACAACTGTTATCGTACGATAAACTATTATTTAAATCCCAAGTCTTCAGCAAAAAGATTAAGATTGGATCGCTTTATTAGACCTAGTAGTTCTTGGGCTTGTAAGGGTTGCTGTTGCAGCATTACTTTTAGCTATAGTCATTGCTGGTTTTAACACATACAACTGTTATCGTACGATAAACTATTAGTTAAATCCCAAGTCTTCAGCAAAAAGACGAAGATTGGATCGCTTTATTAGACGTAGAAGTTCTTGGGCTTGTAAGGGTTGCTGTTGCAGCATTAGTTTTAGCTGTAGTCTTTGCTGGTTTTAACACATACAACTGTTATCGTACGATAAATTATTACTTAAGTCCCAAGTCTTCACCAAAACAACGAAGATTGGATCGCTTTATTAGACGTAGTAGTTCTTGGGCTTGTAAGGGTTGCTGTTGCAGCATTACTTTTAGCTGTAGTCGTAGCTGGTTTTAACACATACAACTGTTATCGTACAATAAACTATTAGTTAAATCCCAAGTCTTCAGCAAAAAGACGAAGATTGGATCGCTTTATTAGACGTAGAAGTTCTTGGGCTTGTAAGAATTGCTGTTGCAGCATTTGTTTAGCTGTAGTCATTGCTGGTTTTAACACATACAACTGTTATCGTACGATAAATTATTACTTAAATCCCAAGTCTTCACCAAAACAACGGAGATTGGATCGCTTTATTATACGTAGTAGTTCTTGGGCTTGTAAGGGTTGCTGTTGCAGCATTACTTTTAGCTGTAGTCTTTGCTGGTTTCCTAAAAAAAAATCATGTCTCCTTTCTGGCTAAAAGTATTTTGGCTAAAAGTCAGTGATATTTATTAAAGGATACGGATTGTTCGAAGAAAATAGAAAACTTATAGGAGTTGGATACGCGGCGATGTAAAATGGGGATGAAAATAATTTGAAGTTATTAGCGCCTCTTGGTGTAGATCCGGGTGAATTTATTTAAAAAAGGAAAAAATTTAAAGAAATCTGAAGATGTAATTAATCTTCAGTATGGTAGGGTTAAAGCATAGATATCTCTGCAGGCAATAATCAATGAGGTTTTTGTTTTCAAGTATTATTTATAAGTGAAGACCATCCTGCAGAAAACGAGCCCGGGGTAGTTTGGGAAAGCTTGGTAGGTTAAGCAGCCTTATCAACTTCAAACTGATAGGCCTACTAGCGATAGAATTCTGCTTCTTTACCATCCCTGCTTTTCAAAAAAATGAAAAGACAACGTATGCAGCAGTTTAGAATAGAACTAACATGGTAAAAAAATCACCAAACATCGGCTGGCGCTGATAGTTTGTTTTCAGTATTAGTGCCAGAAATAGTTTCCTATGCTCTTAGGGATTAATACTAATAAACATTTTTACCTTTTTAGTATCCGGTTCACCTTTCAGACTTTGTGGTTCAGCTTCGCGTTTTGGCATCTTTTCACGAACCTCTCTAGCCAAATCACTATATTCCTTTTCAGCCTCGTGAAGGTCAGTCACGAACGGCGCAAAATCTTCAACAAATTGCAATTTTCTTTGAGCAAAACGCAATTTGTCTTGAAGATCCAAAGGAGCCGACAGAGCTTTATTGAGAGCTTTTAGAACTGCAGTGAAATCAAAAGGAACCTGATGCATATAAAGGTCAGTCAACTGTAGATATAGGCGAGGATTTTTAGGATCTTTTTCAACGGCAGTGGATAATATTTCTTCGGCTTCACTAGCGTTTCCCAAAACCTAAAATGTCATAATAAGAGTAAATTTACAAAGAAAATAGACAAATATTTTAAAAGGGCTATTTTTATGGGGCTATCTAAAGATTTTGGTGGGGCATCTCAAGGATTTTTAGACTTTGACCAGGAATTCAACTAGTCTAAGAAAACAAGAAAAAGAAAAAAGATACTTCTCTAATAGAATATTCATATTAAGGACGCACCCAGCAAACTTTCCCAATGGAAGGGGAGGAGTAATTTTCCAATGCATGGATGTGACAGCATTAAATAAAAGCACTTTAAATATGTTAATAGATAGTAATATCTTTATTAAAAGGAAAATGACTTGGGTTTAAATAAATTCGAGGACAGAGGAGGTTACACACAAAAGAGCCTATGTCTCAATAAGGACCTTAGTCATTAACTCTTCCTTGGTAGAATCTATAATCCATTAAACTTCTTTGGTAGAGTCGCAAGCTAAATTTTTTCAGCTTTGAAAAGGCTTTAAAAATTATTTTAACTTTTGGGGTTGCTTAAACTATAACTTTTTCTAGAGAAAGAGAAAGAGAGAGAGAAAGACAGAAAAAGAGAGAGAGAGAGAGAGGGATAAAAGGGTGTTTGGAGCTTTAGCTCGGGTTCCATTTGCCCCCCTCCCCTTCATACGTCTCAGATTCATAATACCGTCATCCATATATTTCAACAAGACATTTAGCGGGCTATAAGCATGGTAAATAAGCACAACCGATGAAGAAAAAAAGGATCTGAGAAAGGGAGGGGAGAGGTCGTGCCCCAACGCTCCCTTCCCTGCGTATGTCACAGATTCATATTACTTTGATTAATATATTTCAAAGAGTCATTTAGCACGGTAAATGAGTACAACTGATAAGGACAAAAATACTGAGGGGATGGTAAGACCACAAGCCCCTTTTCCTTCATCCGTCTAAGATTCATAGGAACGTCATTCATGCATTTAAAAAAGTCATTTTCCACAACTGAGTCATTTAGCTAAATGAACACAACTATGATGACAAAAAAATAGGATTCTGGAGGAGGGGATCCTATCCCATAGCCCCTTCACCACGTACGTCTCAGATTCTCAAGCCCGTCATTAATATATTTAAAAGTCATTTAGTATGTTATTAGGAAGGTAAATGAGCACATCGTTTTCTCATGACAAAGAGAAAAAGATTTCCATAATGAAGAGAAACGAGAGAGAAGTGAAGAGAGAATGAAGGAAGAGAGAAAGAGAGAATGAAATGAAGAGAGATCTACAAACGGTAATTTACCTTAGATGCAAATCTTGCAGCACGAATCGACAAATTTGAACCAGTTGAGGTGCTTCCAGCAGTAATAATTGCCTTTTTGTAAAAAGCCAGGGCGCTGTTGAGATGCCCTCTTCGGCGCTCTAAGTTGATTCTTCGAAGGAGAACAATCTCTAAACTAGGAAATAGTCCGACCATTTTATTAAGTATTTCAGCAGATTTTTCTTCGTTTCCTAAAAATACGTATATATTTATATACAAAACATTTTATTTACACTATAACTGGGGCAATGCTACCATACTGAGTGTAAACATCGTATTTCATTGTTCTTCAAACATTCTTTTATTGCAAATGCAAATGCAAAATCCGTCAGCTTTTAAGAAGCTTCCTAAAAACTTTATAACCTCACTTTAAAAAAATTGCTAATCCGAACTACAAGACAAAAACGACACTCACAATGTCAAATTCAAATCGATCAGAAGTCGCTCGGAATAAAAGCTGCATTAATTTGCATTTATTTTTTTGTAAAAGTTATTCAAAATAAATAAAAATTTGTGACCTTTTTTTTAGCACACCCTAGGAAGACTAAAAAATTATCTGAAACTAATACATCTTTACATTCCTAGATATCCTTAATTCAGGACAAATTTTTGGTTTAAGTCAGGAATATAATTTTCTTAAAATCCAACATTAAGATCATTTTTTGAATGGACGGATATTTTTGATGAAAATACACATTTTCACTTATTAGGAGCTGAGAACAAGTTTATTTTTTGGCTTGTTAAGGTTAACACTTCATGCGCAATTTTTGGTATGGTTTTAAAATAATATAATAAATTTATAATTAACTTAATGAATATTAATAAATTTAATATTAATTTAGTAAATTTACAATACGTAATAAATTCGATTTAGATTCAATAATTTTATAATAAATTTAATGTACAATAATAAATTTAATACTAATGCAATAAATTTATAATGTGTCATAAATTTAATTTAGGTTTAATATTTTTATGATAGATTTAATAGAATATCAATATATTCATAGTTTATATTTAATAATAAATTTATATTTAAAAATTTTAACGAATAGTAGCAAATTTAGCATTGATTTAATAAATTTATAATGAAAATAATGAATATTAATAAATTTGATATTAATTTAATAATAAACGGTTTTAATATATTAACGAAAGACAACTAGTTTGCTATCATTCCATAGCAGAGGCCATCTATCCTATTAGTTTTTTGAAATTTGGTGTGTATGGTCTTTTAAATTGAAAATCCACTAATAGTTAAAAATTGCTTAAGATGGGACAATTAGCTTATTTTTAAGCAAATTTAAATTTTTCTCCAAAACAAAATCGAAGTAATCTCAAATGTCATTGCTAGTATAGCAATAGTAATAATAAATAGTAATAGTTTAAAATAGTAATAGTAATAAAAATAGTAATGAATCGTAAAAAAATTGTAATAGCAATAAATAGTAATAGTAATTGCAAAATTATGGCTCACTGAACGGATAGATCTGAAACTAATGAATTCAATGACATAAGTAACTTGTCATTTTGGAAAAGTTACTAAGGCCATTTAAAACTGCTGTTAAAACTTAGGTCCTTAAAACTTATTATATAAAGAAAAAAAAATGCCCACTACTAATTACTCACCGATGCCCATTAGAGCTAAGAGTCATGCGCAATAAATAGAGCAAACGTACATTTCCAACTTGTTGAGAAGGAATATAGAAATGAGAACGTTTACACAATTTTGTATAGATGTTCAAGGAGTGACACTTTTTTGCTGATTTGGGCGGCGTTGACATTAAAAATGTCAGTAAAAATTATGACGATTTTCATTAAGACTGCAGTTAAAACAGGAGTTAAAAGTGATGACTTGTCGTAAAACCCCTTATTTCAGAAGGAGCCTATCTTAAGAATGAGGGATGGCGGGAGTGAAGATGTTAAAAGTAGAATAGCTAAGGCTCAGGGTGTTTTTTTCACAGTTAAAAAAAGTTTGGAAAAAAGAATAGAAAGATAAGTCTGCAAACCAAGATTAGAATACTGGAAGCTACAGTGATGACATTGATCAAATATGTCTCTGAAGCATGGGCACTCCGAAAAGCAGATGAAATTTTACTAGATGTTTTCCGGAGAAATTGCCTACGGATTGTTCTGGGTACCCGGCAGACTGACCGTATTTCAAACAGTAGGTTGTACGAAAAATGTGGTTCAATCCTGCTTTCTAGGGCTATAATGAAAGAAAGGTTGAGATGGCTAGGCCACGTTCTACGGATGAAGGATGACAGATTACCGAATATTGTCCTTTTTGGCCAACCGTCTGGGGCTACACGGAAAGCAGGTCGTCCTTGTCTGGGTTGGGAGGATGTCATAAATAAAGATTTAAAGGAAATGGGAACTTCCTGGGAGGGTGTAAAGAGGGAGGCTTTAAATAGATTAGGTTTGAGGAGGAGTGTGCGTAGCTGTGTTGGCCTCAGGCGGATTGGTGCTGCAGTGAGTAATTAGTAGTAGTAGTAGTAGTAGATGGCAATTGAGTTTAACCGTGATTAAGGTTCACAGAGAAGAAACAATCGCTCCTTCTCACAATTTAGTTGCCAATTTTGTCGATGTTAATTGTGTCTGTCAAGCAATTTATCAAGAAGAAAAACTTCCAACTTATGTCTGCCAACTGACTGATTTTTCGAGCAACAAATATGGAAGACGAAATTAGTTTTGAAAATGATATAATAGAAACGCTGGTTTAGCTTGCTAGTTCCACAAAAATTTTTACGACAAAAGGGCAAATGGGCCACAATAGTTTCATACCCAAAAATGATGTGAGTAAGTGATTTTCCAAGCAACTGTTTAAACATAACAGCAACAGATATGGAAGACACAATTAGTATTGAAAACTATATGATAGAAACGCTGATTTTGGATCCCTAGTTCATCAAAATAGCTTACGAGAAAAGGGAAAATGGGACACAATAACTTCATACCCAAAAATGATTAAAGTCAAAAAAGATGTGAGTAAGTGATTTTCCGAGCAACTGTTTAAACACAACAGCAACAGATATGGAAGACGCAATTAATATTGAAAAGGACATGATAGAACACTGATTTTGGATCCCTAGTTCATCAAAATAGCTTACGAAAAAAGGGAAAATGGGACACAATAACTTCATACCCAAAAATGATTTAAGTCAAAAAAAGATGTAAGTGATTTACCGAGCAACTGTTTAAACACAACAGCAACAGATAAGGAAGACGCAACTAATATTGAAAACGATATAATAGAAACGCTGATTTTGGATCCCCAGTTCATCAAAATTGCTTACGAAAAAAAGGAAAATGGGACACAATAACTTCATACCCAAAAATGATTGAAGTCAAAAAGATGTGAGTAAGTGATTTTCCGAGCAACTGTTTAAACACAACAGCAACAGATAGGGAAGACGTAATTAGTATTGAAAACGATATGATAGAAACGCTGATTTTGGATCCCTAGTTCGTCAAAATTGCTTACGAAAAAAGGGAAAATGGGACACAATAACTTCATACCTAAAAATGATTTAAGTCAAAAAAAGATGTGAGTAAGTGATTTTCCGAGCAACTGTTTAAACACAACAGCAACAGATATGGAAGACGTAATTGGTACTGAAAACGATATGATAGAAACGCTGATTTTGGATCCCTATTTCATCGAAATTGTTTATGAAAAAAGGGAAAATGGGACACAATAACTTCATACCCAAAAATGATTTAAGTCTAGAAAGGATGTGAGTAACCCATCATCCAGATCCATTTCAACAACGCTCTTTCAACTTCGAACATTTTACCCGGAAAAGGGAGACACAAAAATTCTTAGTGAAGAAAACGGAAGCCAACACTGCCCATTGATGCGATTGATTTTGTCTATCACAGCAATTTTATTTCTACGTGATCCAAGAGTAAAGTCTCACATAGAATGAACACAACTTGTCTGAGTTAGTAAGTGAATTATCGTCGCTGTTGTAAAAAAGGAATTTAAAGAAGAGGGTTCTTTAAGCTTACAATAGCGTACTATTCTAAACTTTGTAACATTATAATCCCTATTTTTATCCGTAAACTTTAGGGATAAAAAAAACAATTGAGATAACTTTTCCCTATTATTTTTTTTATTTTCTAAAGTTACTTTTTTGTCCTCTTCTTCTTTCTCTTTTTGAGAAGTGCGTGTTTTTTCCGGTTTCTTTTTTTGCGATAAAAGAGCCGCATAGAGCTCTACATCTCTGTCTACCTTTTGTAAAAGCTGTATTGGTTATCCCACTGATTCTACAAAAATTACCATTTATTTTTATTTTATTTTTACTTTCTCAGTTCTACACGAGAAATAAAATTTATCTTGCAGACAAAAACCTTTGTTCAATAATATTTACATCAGAAGTACTAAGACATCAAATATGAAGTACTTAGGGGTGGAAATTGGATGAGTAACAGAGTAAAAAACAAATGATAAGCGTTGAAGAAAAAAAAAATGTTCCACGAAGTTACTTAAGCATCCATAAACACTTAATCAAGTCGAACATTTATGGTGAGCAGATTTCACCTTGGATTGATGACAATGACAGATCTACAAAGAATAGGTTTTGCCATAAACACTTAACCAAGTTCAACTTTTCTGGCGAGCAGATTTCACCTTGGATTGATGACAATGACAAATCTACAAAGAATAGGTTTTGCCATAAACACTTAACCAAGTCCAACTTTTCTGGCGAGCAGATTTCACGTTGGATTGATGACAATGACAGATCTACAAAGAATAGGTTTTGCCATAAACACTTAACCAAGTTCAACTTTTCTGGCGAGCAGATTTCACCTTGGATTGATGACAATGACAGATCTACAAAGAATAGGTTTTGCCATAAACACTTAACCAAGTCCAACTTTTCTGGCGAGCAGATTTCACCTTGGATTGATGACAATGACAAATCTACAAAGAATAGGTTTTGCCATAAACACTTAACCAAGTTCAACTTTTCTGGCGAGCAGATTTCACCTTGGATTGATGACAATGACAAATCTACAAAGAATAGGTTTTGCCATAAACACTTAACCAAGTTCAACTTTTCTGGCGAGCAGATTTCACCTTGGATTGATGACAATGACAAATCTACAAAGAATAGGTTTTGCCATAAACACTTAACCAAGTCCAACTTTTCTGGTGAGCAGATTTCACCTTGGATTGATGACAATGACAAATCTACAAAGAATAGGTTTTGCCATAAACACTTAACCAAGTTCAACTTTTCTGGCGAGCAGATTTCACCTTGGATTGATGACAATGACAAATCTACAAAGAATAGGTTTTGCCATAAACACTTAACCAAGTCCAACTTTTCTGGCGAGCAGATTTCACCTTGGATTGATGAAATTGACAAATCTACAAAGAATAGGTTTTGCCATAAACACTTAACCAAGTCCAACTTTTCTGGCGAGCAGATTTCACCTTGGATTGATGACAATGACAAATCTACAAAGAATAGGTTTTGCCATAAACACTTAACCAAGTCCAACTTTTCTGGCGAGCAGATTTCACCTTGGATTGATGACAATGACAAATCTACAAAGAATAGGTTTTGCCATAAACACTTAACCAAGTCCAACTTTTCTGGTGAGCAGATTTCACCTTGGATTGATGACAATGACAAATCTACAAAGAATAGGATTTGCCATAAACACTTAACCAAGTCCAACTTTTCTGGCGAGCAGATTTCACCTTGGATTGATGACAATGACAAATCTACAAAGAATAGGTTTTGCCATAAACACTTAACCAAGTCCAACTTTTCTGGTGAGCAGATTTCACCTTGGATTGATGACAATGACAAATCTACAAAGAATAGGATTTGCCATAAACACTTAACCAAGTCCAACTTTTCTGGCGAGCAGATTTCACCTTGGATTGATGACAATGACAAATCTACAAAGAATAGGTTTTGCCATAAACACTTAACCAAGTCCAACTTTTCTGGTGAGCAGATTTCACCTTGGATTGATGACAATGACAAATCTACAAAGAATAGGATTTGCCATAAACACTTAACCAAGTCCAACTTTTCTGGCGAGCAGATTTCACCTTGGATTGATGACAATGACAAATCTACAAAGAATAGGTTTTGCCATAAACACTTAACCAAATCCAACTTTTCTGGCGAGCAGATTTCACCTTGGATTGGTGACAATGACAATCCAACAAAGAAATAGGTTTTTGCTTAGAAAATATTTTTCTAAGTAAATGTGACAGATTTACTTCATTAGGAATAATCTACGTAGGACGTATATTTCAAAAGCTACAAGATTACTGAACTAAAGATATTTGCCTCACTTAAAATTAACTAAAAATTACAAGTCTGATAAGAAGCTAAACATATCACATCTGTACGAGTAAAGAAGTTTATTTATTTAATTTTTTTTAAATGTTCATATTAAAAAGTTCATGCCTTCAAACATTGAAGCTAAATAGCCTAGAAATTGAAAGAAAGGCCTAGAAATAAGGTCAGAAATTTGAATTTAAAATCTTGATAAGTATGGGCAAAAAAGCCCTATAAGACGTTTTAAGTACTTAAAAAATGCTTAGTCAGTTCTTCAGCTTTTGGGGGAAGCACTACCCTTCCCAAAGGGGTGCTCAAAGTAATCCCACTATCAAGTCAAACAATGACAAATTTACAAGGGAACACAAATTCGTTCACTTGAAAAATTTTTGGGAATCAACTAGATTTTCATAAGGTGTAAATGTGTTCATTTCATCTCTTATTTACTTTTGAATTAACATATCTATATTTTCCTTAAAAAAAATTCAGGAAAATACTGCTTCCAAAAACATTATTTGCAAAAACTATTAGTCGCCACAAAAGATGTTGGCTTGTAGGCTAATTAACAAAATCCTATTATCACGGACGATACAGGCCCCTTTCTGCGAATGTTAAATCTAGGTTAAGATCAGAAAAAAAAAAAAAAAAATAAGAAAACGCAATGCGTAAAGGCAATCGAACGCAGCATGTAATACATGTTTTATTTCAGACAACCTTAGTATATAGTCAAATGTGATAGTAGGCTACTTGAAAATGATTCTAATTTATATAAATGACGTCAGTACAACTTGCGTCCGCAAATCATGTCCGGCTATACGACAGGCAGCGAAAGCCAATATTTCTCCAGACTTTTAAACTATTGTCCAGCTAGTTTCTGATCATCAAAATAGAGCTCCTTGTTTCATATAGGAGCTGGAAGATCGAGTTCAAACTTTCAGAAAAAGTTGTTTTTGCAGGGAAGTAAAAGGGCTTATAATTTCGTGTTGGGGAAAAGGCAAAGTATTGGTTCTTTCGACCTTGCAAAAAAAAAATGTGAGCTATATATATTTTTTTTATACCTGTCGTAAGACTGGCTCCTTGGCTAATCATTAATAATAAACTACAATAATTTCTTAATTTATAACTACAATAAATTAATAAACTACCAGATGCCCTTACAAAACTCAGTATCTGGAATTCCTTTTGTAGCAAAACAAAAGTCATATAGCAACAATTTTAGTTCATTTTCATTTCTAAATAGGAGTTATTCAGGAAACATTTATTATTCGCTATTATCATCTCGACCCTATATTTTGTGTCTAAACTAAAATTATTACAAATTTTTAATTCGATTATTATTAAAAATAATTCCTAACATTATAACACATTCATGGTAAAGAACTGTAAATAAATTACCTTAAATCGCAGCTTGAAGCGATAAAAGGATTTTCCATCCTTGTGATGCTCCAGTGATGAAAAAAATTCTAAATAGGAGTTATTCAGGAAACATTTATTATTCGCTTTTATCAATCTCGACCCTATATTTTGTGTCTAAACTAAAATTATTACAAATTTTTAATTCGATTATTATTAAAAATAATTCCTAACATTATAACACATTCATGGTAAGGAGCTGTACATAAATTACCTTAAATCGCAGCTTGGAGCGATATAAGGATTTTCCATCCTTGTGATGCTCCAGTGATGAAAAAAATTGTTTGGTGTAGATTGTGGTTGTTGTTCTAGACTCTTATGGAGAATAAAGAGCCATTCATGCTAATTCATGGTAACCAGAAAATTACTACGTCGTATTCAGGAGATCCAAAAACCCTTTCCCCTGGGTTTCAAGCCCTAATGCACAAAATTACAAAATTTTGCATTTTTATCCATAAAATAATTGTCATGGAAACGTATTTATCGTTTTTTTGACCAGTTTCCCTTCAAATTATAAGAAACCAACGCCTCATCTCCTTCGTCAAAAATAATTCTGAACGAAAAATAAAATTAAAAGCCAACATTAATAAAACGAAGAAAAAAAAGAAAATAAAAAAGAAGAAAAAAGAATAAAAAGGAGAAGGAAAGAGAGAAAAGAATAAAAGAAAGTAAAAAGTATAAAAAGACGACGGAAAGACGAAAATAAAGAAAAGTATGATAGAAGGAGAAAGAATAAAAGGAAGAGGGAAAGAAGGAAAGAAAGAAAAGAATAAAAGAGAAAAAAGAGTAAGAAGAAAGAAAGAAAGAAAGAAAAGAATAAAAGAAGGAAAAAAATAAAAAGGAGAAGGAAAGAACGAATGAAAGAAAGAAATAAAAAAATTAAAGAAGGAGAAAAGAATAAAAAGAAAAAGGAAAGAAGAAATAGCCAGGAATTTACAAACCATGCTTCTCTTCGAAAGCTGCCCACTGAAGGTGAATCCCAGGCCTTTTCTGTAAATGGATGTTACAAGCTCGATCATATATACTTCTTGTATAGTCAACTGTGTATGTGTCCTTAGTCTCTGTATATTTCGCGTACTAGAAATACACATTCATTAAACCCAATGTTTGATATTTAGTTTAAAAAGAAACAGAAAAAAAATTTACATCCAACCAACATGATTAATTTAACATGAAAACTAAAAATTTACCACAGTTTTCAACTTGACCCATACGTTAAGGATCTTCCAAGCTACCTAATAGGGTGAGAAACTTTATCAACAAGATATCTTAAAATATATCTAGCCAAAATTATTAAATTAACATATAAACTTAAATCATTTACTGCAGTTTTGAACTTGACCCATACTTTAAGGATCTTCCAAGCTACCTAATAGGGTTAGAAACGTAATCAACAAGATATCTTAAAATATATCTAGCCAAAATTATTAAATTAACATAGAAACTTAAATCATTTACTGCAGTTTTCAACTAGACCCATACTTACGTTAAGGAATCTTCCAAGCTACCTCTTACTGTCTAACACGCAATCACCATATTTCTGAATACATCTAATCAAAATATTCAATTAACATAAAAAGCAAGATCAATTACTAGTTTTCAACTAGACCCATGCCTGCACTAAAGGAGTCCAACCATAGCTAGTCCGGCTAGCAAGTCTCTTTGACCCAGCAATAAATTTTTGAAGATTCCACTTAATTTTCTTGACATGTCTAAAATTCTCAACCCAGAAATTCTTAAAACATGCCAGTTAACACATCTAAACCTTTGCTTTCATCTCAATCTTACCCCAGACTAAAACTCTAGAATTTTCTGAATTTCGCTAAACCAAGAATTATTCGGGTTAGTACTTTTGAACTCTTAATATCTTATCATTTCTAATAGCCTAATATTTCTTTCAGTTCAGCAGCCAATATTAAAATATTGAAGAAATTTTACACAGTTAGAGAAATTTACAAAAGTTACCAGATTTAAGGCACACAAAATGCAAGGATTTTTTAATATTATTCATGAGGATATAAAAAATTAACTTTTTTCAAAAACTTGAAGGAATGCAGTTTTGTGGTATTTTCGATTCTTTTTTTTTTACTTATCGACCATTGCCGCAAATAATGAGATAAAGCCTCAATAAAGATTAATTGCCTTAATTAACTTTCAGAGACTATCTTTGTTTGGTTCATGTTTAATATTTGACTAATTACACTGGAAACATGGCCTGTTTTTTTTGTGCTATGATGAAAACAGTTGGCGATGTGAGCTTAGTTCAAGCCTCCGCTCTTCCACTTCCTCCGCCTCCAAGATTTCTCCGCTCTTTTTGCACCTTACTCGAGATTCAAAAAGTCCCAACATTCCTCAATACTTTTGTCTATCGAACACAATTTTCGAGAGTATTCAGTTTTTTTCCGAGGGATTTTGAGACGATAATTTTGAAGTGGCAAAATTTTCAAAAATAAGGTCATCATCACCATCAAAAATGTCAGGTATTGAAGGGCAAACCATTCCATTTGCTCTGGACTGAGGTAACTGAGCCTGTCGCCAGGGCAATTGAAAATTTTGAAGTGGCAAAATTTTCAAAAATAAAGTCATCATCATCATCCTTACAATATCCATTTTCCATTGTAACCATTTCCAGACAATAGTAGGGATTGAACCCGACAACTTGCATTTTATTGACGTGCTCTCATCCACTTGACTATCGTAATTTGCTGACTCACCTTACGATAGTCAAGTGGATGAGAGCACGTCAATAAAATGCAAGTTGTCGGGTTCAATCCTTACTATTGTAAGGAAATTTGCTGACTATTAAACCTAGATAAATCGTTCGGTTCCTGCCACAGGCACCAAATATTTACCTTACGATGTCCTGTGGTGGCGCAGTGGGTTTGACCTTAGCTTGGTAATACGGGACCCAGAGATCGAATCATGCTGCAGGAATGCACTGCAGGGCCGACGCAAGGATCTTAGTAGTCAAGAAGCGTCGTTAATCCGATACAATACAATCAAAAATGGCGGTATTGAAGGGCAAACCATTCCACTTGCTCTGAACAGAAAGTTCTTCAGGATAAAAAATATTGTTGATGATGAAAAAGGTGTTGTAATTTGTATAATTAGGCAGGTGTTGAAGAATTTCCGACATAATGGTGTGAAAAGGATTGTCAAAGTGCGGGAGAAGATTTGGCAGGTTTGTAACGAACTAAACCTACCAAAGTTGAAAGCGATTGAGCTTCTGTTTCTCGAGGAGTATGCCTGATCCTGCAACTGAGTTAGCTGAGCCTGTCGCCAGGGCACTTGATATACTACAAGGGGACAAGAACTGATTTCTGGGAACGCTGATGCCCACGTTGATTACACTAAGAAAAAAATGACTGCCATGAAACAAAACCACTCTATCAAGCATGCACAAGCTCTTGTGGAAGCAATCTCGTGGAAGCGGTTTAGAGAACGGACCTGCACACGCTTTAACAATGTAACTAAGTAAACATCGTTTCAAGGAGCTAGCAATGGCTAGAGGAAACCACTCTGGTTCAAGGGACATGAATGCCAGAAGATATCCGTGACCAAATCATTGATGTGATTTGTGACGAGATGAAACATATTTTGCTAGCCAAAGCTGATGATCAGTTGACTGATTGTGATGCTGAGCATTGCAATGCGTTGTCGATCGATTCCCAAGACTTTTTTACTTTTGACAGTGATGGTGTTGGGAGGAGCACGGATTCTTCTTTTGACTTTAACAGGAAACTTAGTCAGTTATTGAGCTTCATGGATGATAACAACAGCTCAAATGGCACTTGTGACGAGGTCGGAACCTAGAATCAGACTCGGTACTAGAGTTATCGTTTTCATAATCCTAGCATGTCCAGAAGCACCAAACTCACCAAAGCACTAGAGATCCCTCCAATTCCCCCAAAGAGATCGGGTCCGGTCCGCTTATGTCAATCACGTATTTGTAACTTGTATTTATTCTCGAACTCGCCAAAGTACTAAAAATCCCCTCAATTTCCATAGAGAGAGCGAATCTAGTCCGGTTATGTCAATCACGTATCAAGAACTTGTGCTTTTTCTTCCCATCAAGAGTCGCCTCGATCCCTTCACTCTAAGAGTTTTCCAAGATTTCCGTTTCCCCCCTCCACTCCCTATGTCCCAAATTGAAAATGGATCATCTGGAACATGAGACCTTTTTTATGAGACATAAGATCCGATCACCCATTCGTAAGTTAACAATACCTCTTTTTTTATTTTTCTAAATTAACCGTACCCCACCCCCACCCCAGATGGTCGAACCTTCTGTTGGGGGTTTGGTTTTCAGTGCAAAGCAGTCAGCTTGGAGATAAGTTGTTTGAAAAAAATTTTCGTTAAAAGCAAATTCCAAATTTTGATAGTGAATTGTGTAAGAATTTTCGTCATAAATGGTGCGCTTTGAGTAAAAGGTGTTGTGTAGTTAGAGTAATTTGTATTTTAAATACATACTCGGTAATTAAATACAAATTACTTCCCTGGTAATGCATTTTCAATTACTAATTAATTACTTTAGGGTATGAGTAACTTGTATGCGTGATTAACTAAATTTTAAAAGTATTTCCCACAACATTGCGTTTAAGGTAGTTATGGCATTTAAGGACACTTAATGAACAAAAGCGCAAAAACATGAAAGACATCAAATAGTTTAAGGATTATAAGATTTTCAAAGCCAGATTTTAAAAACTTGTAAATTTTACAAAATTTCATTATGACAATTAATGTAATTAAGCATTTAAGGACAACTGGGAAAAAAAAATCAAAGACATCAAACAGTCTTAGGATTACAAGTTTCTGATAGCAAGAGATTTTTCCTGAGAAGACGCCTAGGGGCGTGTATTTTGGTTTTTCCTTTTTCATTTTATTTTCCTTTCCTTTCGCTGAAGACTTTTCTTTTCTTTGCTACTTAGATTTATTTTACTTATATATTTTTAATTGTGTTTAGCCTCAAAGTAAATTTTAATCTGATTTAATTATAATAAAAATAAAACCTTGATAAAGATTAATTTCTATTCGGATTCGTCCTCAAAACTTCTTGATTTTCGCTTTCCTTGATTTCCTTGTTTTAACCGAAGGCTTTCTAGAGCGTGTTAGTTCTTATTGGTCTCTTTGTCTTGGTTTTTCCTTTTTAAATTTTATTTTCCTTTTCTTTCGCTGAAGACTTTTCTTTTCTTTGCTACTTAGATTTACTTTAGTTATTTTTTTAATTGTATTTAGTTTCAATAAAATTTTAATCGGAATAATAAAAATAAAACCTTGATAAAAATTAATTTCAATCCGGATTCGTCCTCACAACTTCTTTATTTTCGCTTCCCTTAACTTCCTTGCTTCAACTGAAGGCTTTTTTGAGCGACTTAGTTCTTACTGGTATCTTTGTCTTGGTTTTTTCCTTTTTAGATTTATTTTCCTTTCCTTTCGCTTAAGACTTTCCTTTTCTTCACTACTTAGATTTACTTTAAATATTCTTTTTAATTGTATTTAGTTTCAATAAAATTTAATCTGATTTATTTATAATAAAAATAAAACTTTGATAAAAATCAATTAAAATCCGGATTCGTCCTCAAAGCTTCTTGGTCTTTGCTTTCCTTGATTTCCTTGTTTTAACCGATGGCTTTTTTGAGCGAGTTAGTTCTTATTGGTCTCTTTGTCTTGGTTTTTCCTCTTTACATTTGATTTTCATTTTCTTTGGCTGAAGAATTTTCTTTTTCTTCGCTACTTAGATTTACTTTAATAAATTTTTTTTAATTGTATTTAATTTCAATAAAATTTTAGTCTGATTTAATTATAATAAAAATAAAACCTTGATAAAAATTAATTTCAATCTGGATTCGTCTTCACAACTTTTCACTTTCTTTAAGTTCTGTGTTTTAACCGAAGGCTTTTTTGATCGAGTTAGTTCTTATTGGTCTCTTTGTCTTGGTTCTTCTTTTTTACATTTTATTTTCCTTTCGTTTTGCTGAAGACTTTCTTTTTCTTCGCTACTCAAATTTACTTCAATTATTTTTTTGTTCTAATTGTATTTAGTTCCAATAAAACTTTAAGCTGATTTGATTATAATAAAAATAAAACCTTGATAAAAATGAATTTCAATCTGGATTTGTCCTCAAAACTTCTTGATTTTCGCTTTCCTTGATTTCCTTGTTTTAACCAAAGGGTTTTTTGAGCGAGCTAGTTTTTATTGGTCTCTTTATCTTGGTTTTTTCTTATTACATTTTATTTTCCTTTCCTTTCGCTGAAGACTTTCCTTTTCTTCGCTACTCAGATTTACTTTAATTATTTTTTTTTAATTGTATTTAGTTTCAATAAAATTTTAGCCTGATTTAATTATAATAAAAATGAAACCTTGATAAAAATTGATTTCAATCTCGATTCGTCCATACAACTTCTTGATTTTTGCTTTCCTTAATTTCCTTGTTTTAACCGAAGACTTTTTTGAGCAAGTTAGTTCTTATTGGTCTCTGTTCTAAATTTTCCTTGTTACATTTCCTTTTCCTTTCCTTTCGCTAGTACTCCTTTTCCTTTGCTACTTAGATTTACTTTAATTATTTGATTTTTATTTAATTTTAATCAATTTTATCTTATTTAATTATAATAGACATAAAACTTTGATAAAATTAATTTCAATCAGCATTCGCACCCACGACTTCTTGATTTTTGTTTTTCCATGTTTAAATCGAAGTCTTTTTTAGCAAGTTAGTTCGCTCAAAATGGGTCCCTGCACTTTAGTTTTTCCTTTTTTTTTTTTCTTTCCTTTCACTGAAGACGGCTATTAGCCATACAGACGATACTTTTGCCTAGGTTTTATTTTATTTGTTTTTCAAAATTTTATTTCATTTTGATAAAATTTTAATCTTATTTGATTATAAATTTAATTTCAATCAACATTCATCCTCTTAACCTTTGATTTCGAACGCTGCATCTATGCAATCCTTATTTAGTTTTTGAGTTAAAGACATGAAAACATTTTATTTCTTACGTATCGAAAATTAAATTAAAAAAACAAGTTTTTAAATATTCGTTTCCGGTAGAGCGTTGTGGCATTGAAGACTTTATCAGTAAATCTAGAAATCGGTAATTACCTAGATACCTCACTGGACATGAGAAAACATGTTAAGAAAACAATTCTTACTTAATAATACGCAGAACAATCATAGTTAAAACATTATGCATGAAGCTAACCATTACCTTCATTTCTTTCATTGTATATAGACGGCAATGATCCTGGCTGTTTCTGTTAAATGTCGAGTTTCCGATAGTTTTTCTCAAAATCGCCATTAATTTTGGCCATTTTTTTTAAATTGCCACTGCGGTTTCTATAGTTGCGTCTATAAACAGTTTTATAGATGGCATTTCAGCACGAGTATGAAAACGAAAAAAATGCTCAAAAAATACATGATTTGTTTTTAGAAATTTGGTAGCATTTGTTTCAGCACGAGTTTGAAAACGAATGAAAATGCTAAAAAATGCATACTTTTTCAGAAATTTGGTGGCATTTGTTTCAGGACGAGTTTGAAAAAAAATAAATGCTTAAAAAGTTCATGCTTTTTTCCAGAAATTTGGTGACATTTGCTTCAGCACGAGTTTGAAAAAAAAGCACATAAAATCCATGCTTTTTTCAGAAATTTCGTTGACCAAAGTGTAGAAAATGAAAGATGTGAAGATAAAGTTCAGCTTCATGCAAAATGTGTTAACTATAATTATTCTACATTTTATGAAGTAAGAATTGTTTTCTTAACATGTTTCCTTATATCCAGTGAGGTATCTAGGCAATTACCTAAAAACCTAATGTGATTTATACTGTAGATTTATAGAATAAACTGTAAATTTATAGAATAAACTGTAGATTTATAGTATTAAATTTACAGAATACTGTAGATTTATAGATTCATAGAACTGTAGATGTATAGATTTATAGATTGTATACTGTAGATTTATAGAATAAACTGTAAATTTATAGAATAAACTGTATATATTTAGTAGTGAATTTATAGAATATTGTAGATTTATAGAATAAACTGTAGATTTATTGGAGTAAATTTATAAAATTTATAGAATATTGTAGATTTATAGATTCATAGAACTGTAGATGTATAGATTTATAGATTATATACAGTAGATTTATAGACTTATAGATTTTATACTGTAGATTTATAAATTTATACTTTGATTGTATAGATTGTATACCTACTGTTGATTTATAGAATACATAAACTACAAAAAGGAAATGAATCAAACCTTAATCCAAAATTCCTCATAAAGAGCACAGGCAATCAAACATCTTTCGAAAAGTATCCTGATTCGTTCTTCGTCCCCTAAATATCCCCGAAAAGATATTTCAAAGTCAAGGTATTCTCGCCAGTTTTTTAGTTGTCCACGCTCAAGAGGCTTTACGTGGAAATAGGGACGTTTGATCTGTAAAAATGCAAAATTAGATCTTCTAACACGCATTAAAAATACCAATTAAACTACAAACTATAGCACTGGTGGCTAACTGTAGAGGATTTAAGCAGATTAAATATATATATATATATACATATATATATATATATATATATATATATATATATATATATATATATATATATATATATATATATATATATATATATATATATATATATATAATATATGAATACATATATATATATATATATATATATATATATATATATATATATATATATATATATATATATATATATATATATATATATATATATATATATATATATATATATATATATATATATATATATATATATATATATATAGTAAAAAAAAAGTCTGGGTAACATAATCAGAATATAAGATATTATTTACTAAAGACTTCAGGAAAAGGACAAGACACAATAGAGGCGGACCTCTTTTCACGACAAAGGAATTATATATATTAACAGAAGAGGGCTTAACAGATCCTTGACAATTTTATTAGCCGGAAAAAAATATCAATAAATATAATAATTGAAAGAGCCTCAAGGCTTTTTAGTCTCAGATCAAGGACCATACAAGTCTCAGTCTCATACAAGAACGTAAATCCTATTTTATTTATTTTTAGATAGTATTTGCAGCATAAAACGTCTTGGCACATCGAGTTTTGTTCACGCGGCAGCTATTAAATAATATATATAACACATAATGTATATAAATCTTTAACTGTTAGGTGTATAAGAGAGGTGCGCAGGAATTTTAAAAGAAAAAAAACTAAATTTCTTATATGACAAATAAACTACATCATAGTAACTGGTAGTATTGTTTGGGGAGGACATTGGAGGACACACTTTCGACTGAGAACATAAGCGGAAAACTATACCAAATAATAGAAAAAATTACCAAAATCTACAGATTTCAGGTTAGGCGGGGTGAGAGGAGGAGCACCAGCGGACAAGAAGGCCTTCTCTAGCTTACTTGCCTGACCTGAATCGTTTCAATTTTTCTCAATGTTTCAAAATGAATCTCTAAAATGAATGTAATTTTTATAGCATAACCAAAAGCGGAACAAATATTTTTTCCAATTTGAGAGGCAATACCCAATCTTGATATGGGTGCAGTTTTCACTCATATTTTCGCAATCAATTCATTAAAAAAAAGCTCAAGAATCCGTTAAACTAAAAACAACTCCTACGGGGTCTTAGACCCAGTTCCTTGCCCCCCCCCTCCCCCACATATCAACAGCCTAAGATATCAAATTAACGCCCATTGACTGAAATATTTGGTTTCAGACAAGACACGAAGGTCAGGGTAGCTCTTTCATAAATTATACTGGGCTTACTATATTTAGATTATATTAATTAAATAAATTAGATTATTTATATTATATTAATTAAATATATTATTAAATTATATAAATTAAATAATTAATTAAATAAATTATATTCCTGGGCTTCCTTGCTTGAAGCAAGTATTTTAATCTAAACCAAGTGGAAAATCCCTTTGGGTAATAAAATTTTGGGTATTAAAATTGGGTAATAAAACGTTTCGGGAACCCGTTTTCGGGTATCCATATCGCTGATCTTTTTTTTGTGCACAAAGGCTCTCCTGAGTCAGGAGCTTACAGATGCCGAATAGAAAAAAGATTTTTGGGCCATTTTCAGAGGGAGACAATATTTTCTTCTCTGTTTTCCTTGTGTATTGGGGTCCTCATGATTAGAGGTCTTAAGGATGGAAGTTTTGAGCCAGCCTAAAATAAAAGTTTTAAGGGAACAATCAAAAGGCTAAGGGACCAAACTTTTTTCGGGAGCATGAAGGGTGTTAGGGAGCAAAGAAATGGGACATTTTTTTTTGTCCCTTAACAGTTTGACAGTTACAGCCGTAAGTCCCTGAGCGAAGGAGAACCTACCTAAAAAAAAAACTGAGCCAACTTTTTGGCAGGGGGCAATTTTTTTTACACTAGGTTCCCCTTGGCTCAGGGACATACGCCTGTAATTTTCAAAATAATCAGGGATAGAAAAATTTATGTTCCATTTCTGCGCCTTTAACACCCTTCTCGCTCCCAAAAACGTTTGGTCCCTTAGCCCATGTAGCAATACCTAAAATCTTCAAGTTTTCGAAGCAATTTCCAGGCGTCATATCGCGTGGGCACATCCCCAACTGAAAAGATTTTTAGCCACTTTCCTTCCCTATTTCTGAGGCAATCAAATATTATTCTCAACCGATGCTATTGATATAAATTTCAAGCCGATTTTAAACAACTTGACCTGTTTTGGACCACTATTTTTGGAGGCCTATTCCCTCCAAACCAAAATTACATTTGTTCATCAGGGCCTCCTTGACCAGGAACTTACAGTTTTAGGTTCAAACCCGTTCAAATCAGTTCATTGGCTCTTTTTCGGACATTTTTTGAGCCCCGTTCAAACGGACGCAATATTTAACCCCCTCTGCATTTGGGTCCTCATGGCCTAAATCGGAATGATACATATTTCGAGTTGATCAGATAAAAGTTTATTAGCCCCCTTTTTTGTGGGGGGGGTAGGGGGGCTAAGAAATTATTTTTGAGCATTGTACTCTTCTTGGCCCCAAGACTTGCACCTACAAGTTTCAAACTGATCTGGAACAAGCAGTTTTTTTGCTCATTTCAGGACCCCTAACACACTTTTCCTTCCCAGCAATTGCGATCCTTTTTTGGACAAACTAAACACCCAAGGTCAGACACATCCCTCTTTTTTATACTGTGAAACCAATCTGTGAAAAAACTGACATATACAGTCCCCAAAAATTGACATAAATGACATCCCTTACCCCAGGGACTATGGAGAGGGGAAGGGGACATGCCGCTCCAGGAGTCATATTTGTTTGATTTTTTCGACAATTCTGAATAACACAACTATCAAAAATCTTTGATCCGAAGATTTTAAGCCCCCCCCCCCATGGGGGGGGCTTATGAGGCCGGGTGGCAAAATAGGCACAGGAGACGATGGTTAACTTCCAATGGCTTTTAAACATTAAAAAAAAACATTAATTTATAATGAAATCAGCCCCCCTCAAAGTTTCTACGAACACCAATAGTATACATTGTGGTCAAGGAAAAAATTTACACGTGACGCACATGACTCTTTCCTAAAGGCAGGGTCATAGCCTACCTTCGATAAAGCTTATTTGGCAAAAAATAAAAAAAAAAATTGGGTATATTTTTATCGTGAAAACGCACAAGAAAATAAACAGAACAAAACAAAATGAGAGAAGATATTAAAATGTGATTCTCAAATGCAAAAAAAATAACAATAATAAAATACAACGTACTGCTTCTTCAAAAGCAAATCTCTCACTGATCATTGTTTCCGTTTTCTTATGTACTTCCTTCCTTGACTCTCTAATTTTTCGTTTAATTGCATCTATTTCTTCATCCGTCATCTTTTTGCTTGTGTCACTACCAGGAGCCTCTGCTTCGTCACCTGGAGGAGCATCTCCTTCTGTTTCAGCTAATAGTTTCTTTTCATCATGCAAAGACATTCGAAAAGATAAAAGTTCACTAGGTAAAAGCAACTCTTTTGGATTATGCTGCTTGACAAGGTCTTCAAAACTGCAAAGAAAAGCTCAAACTGCAGAACAGCTCTTTTGAGTCAAAAACCCGTATTCTAAGAAATTCTAATTTTCTGTGATGGTATTTAATGCCCAAAAAATTGGCATCGTTTATAGCCCTTACCTTACTGACTGTGGCAGGAGAGAGGGCATTCCATTCATATTTATTTGATTTTTGACAATTCTGAATAATAAAATTCCCTCAAATCTTTCGTTGAACATCATGGGGGGCTTAAAAGGCTCTAATTTTCGGTTACGAGCAATTCATTAAAGCTAACTGGTAAAAATGTAGCACACATCGTGTTTTTATGTTTATTTTAAATTATAGCGTTTACAAAAGAAAATAAGGTAGATTGAACCTGTATCTCTGAAAATATGTATTTTTGCTATAACTTGCCGCAAAAGCAAGGAACGCTTATTCTCTATTCCTAGATTCGGTGAGTTTTATTTTTCCTCGAGCAACTCTGGTAATAAATTACTCTTGACAATATATATATGTTGATTTTTTCACAGATTGGTTTCATAGTAAAAAAAAAGAAGGGTATATCTGATCTTGGGTGTTCAATTTGCTCAAAATTTGATTTTTGACAATTCTGAATAATAAAACTCCCTCAAAACTTGTATTGAACATCATGGATGGGAGGGGGGCTTAAAAGGCTCTAATTTGCGGTTACGAGAATTTCATCAAAGCTATCTGGTAAATATGTAGCAACACATCGTGTTTTAATGTTTATTTTAAATTATTTCTGAGAAGTATAACGTTTACAAAAGAAAATAAGGTAGATAGATTTATCAGGGGAGACTAGGGTGTTGCAATCTAAATTATGAAAATTACTTTTTTATCCAAATACTCTGGCCCTTCCTCAAAACTCTAATAATTAACACAAGCTTTATCTTCTTTTTTAAATGTTTTCTTCAAATAGCATCAATTAAATTCTCTTTAATAGAGTAAACTATTCACTGTTTAATTCTCTTTAACAATAATAAGAAACTTTCAGGCTGCAAATCAGTAAAAAGGAATATTAATATAAAATTCAAAACTAAACAGAGGATTGTCATAAAAGAAAATTATACAAATTCTTGAAGTCAATACATAAACTACCTGTATCACTGAAAATACGTATTTTTGCTATAACTTGCCGCAAAGGCAAGGAACTCTAATTCTCTATTCCTAGATTCCGCGAGTTTTATTTTTCCTAGAGCAACTCTGGTAATAAATTACTTTTGGAAATATAAAATTTGCGGCAATCTAGGGAATGGAGTATACAGTATTCCTTGTTTGCAGTAAGTTCTAGATTAGCAGGAATCACCAATAATTCTTAAGAACAATTTATAGAGCACGGCAATTCCATACAAGCCCTAGAATTAAGGACTACTGGCTCCTGAAATCTTTCTTTTTCTGTTTTGGCAGAGCATATTTTGTTTATCCTGACCAATTTTAGAGTTTGAGGAGGCGATAGTTATTTCTAAAACTAAAGGTTTTACGCAATGGGTTAGGGAGGTCATTGAATATAAAGCACATTCTTCTCGATTTGGGGATAAATGGAACTGGAGGTAGTTTAAAAACTTTTTTCAACCTATGATATTATCTAAAAAAAAAAAAAATGGACGTATCGCTAAAAATTGCATCTCGGCCATGGAAAATCAAGAAGGAACTGATTTACATAGAAACACAGACAAAAAGCTGCATTGGATGCCAATAAAGGAATTATTTTTGATAGAATAATTAAGTACCCTTTTAATTCTCTTTCTTATATTATTATTATTTGCTTCTGTATTGTGATAAGAGTAGATCATTTATTGTATTTTCTACTTTCTTAATTTTTACATTGAGTAACATCAGACATATTGGCTTGATTTTTTATTTTTATTTTATTTTTTTTTTGTTTTTGGGTTAAGTTTTGTTCCTTTTTGATGCTGAGACCGCATTATTGTGATCGTTCTTATTTGTGATTTTTCGTGAGGACGCTTTGCTGTGATTCTTGTGATCAAAACTATAGTTTGGCTGTTCTTTTTTTTTGCTTCCTATAGGGCATAAACCCGCTGTTTTTGGGATTTACTTCTATGTCAAGGTAGCTCAGTCCAGCTAAAAGTCTTAACTCAATATTGATTTTAAGAACTTTCTGACTGAAGGAAATCCGAAAATTTACCCTAGCAATGCCCTTTGCGAACTATGCATAAATTGGAGAAAAAACAGAAGAGTCGACTTAGTCAAATGAAGCTTCAAAATAGAATAGAATATCAAAATAGAATATAAAAATAGAACAGAATAGAATAGAATCAAAATAGAATAGTAAATAAAAACCGTAACTGATTTGTACCAACTGCATGTTTAGAGACGAATGTGCCACTGAGCAGTGGTAAATAGGAGGTTACATAAATAGTGTGCAAGTATTCACAAATTAGTTGGCTATCTTAGCATGTTTACACAATAGCATTTTGGCTCTCTTCGGTCCAAATTGTTATGCGACAGAAAATTGCTGCTCCGTTGGTGCTTCATCTCTCTTACTTGACAACTATACTAGAAATTTCTCTTCGATTGAGTCTACTCCCATTATCCCTCTCATGACATTTTAAGGACTTTTCCTGATAAAAAAGAATTTTCCTTCTGAGAAAAATAGGTAATAACGCTTAATAACTTTTTACGGCTAAATTTTAAATGAAAAAAATTGCATAATTGGAAACAGCATACAAATCAGATTTTACTGATGCCTGAACGCTCTAGTTCCGGTTGCCACAACTCACTAAGCAAGTAAAAACTCGACTCGACCAATTATAAGCTTCCACCCCGAAATATTTTTCCCAGTAACCGGCTTTATTTTTCAAAGAGCTCACAAGTGCTCATTGGCATTTATTCAATTTGAATCCCTCGCTTCAAACACAGTAAAGTCGTGGTGCATGCCTAGTCAATCAACGACAATTTAACATGAACTTGTGATGAAACACAAAAAAAATCCCCCAAATTCCAAAAAACAATCGAACCTAACTCAACCATAAGGCAAAGACGTTTAAGCAAAAAATTAATGAGAGCTTTGCCAGCTTCACTCGAAGTTTAACTTCGTTCTGGGATGATCTTACTGGACAAGTAATCCCTAATAGTTTCTCAGTTGACCCTTTCAATGAAGGGTCAACAGTCATCTAAAACCTCGATAACAGACTAGTAGCAAATCAGATATTCAATTATGCCACCTCGAACTGAGGAATTAAAAAAGAAAAATAATAATAATAACCATTGAGATACTCACTGGACACGTTGAATGATGTACAAGCAGATGCGTTCACCATAAAACTATCTTTTAGCATATTTCAGATAAATTCGTTTTATTTCATTAAAAATTGAATTTTTTTTAAATATATTTGTAATTTTCTATTTAACTGCATAGCTGCATAGGCCTATGTACCTGCTTATAATTTTTTTCGCGTTAAGCGTCACTCTTTTACAAATGGCATAAATCTAAAATACAGAATGAAGATAAAACTTACTTTTCCCAGTGTGTTTTATGGAACTGGGTAGGAATCCTTATCAATCGATCATAAATGGCAAAAACCCTATCTAATCTATCTTTCTCCAATTCCCAGTTTATGTATAACTCCCAGAGACGATCTGACCTGAACTCCAATCCACACGTATTAATAGCATCCTCAAAAGTATCTCGAACAAAACTTTCACGTGGAGCGTGATGAGCCTTACAATAATTCAAATAGTGCAGCCACAAATCAACACTGAGAGGAATGGCTTTCAGCCCTTTATTGAAAACCTAAACAAAAAGTTTATTACAAATACAAAATATATATAAATGTTAATTCAAAACTTGAAACAAATATTGAATGAAAGAAAATTGAAACACGTATTGAATAATATAATCACAAAACAATATTGAAATACATCGTACACTGCAAACCTGATATAGTTTTTCCATCATGAACACGTACTCCAGAAGCTTCCACGACTATCCCTATTCTTGATCTTCCACTTTTATATCACGCGTTGTTTCTCCTTGATCAAAGACTGAAAGCCCAGCAATTTTCATGCTGCATTTATGCTTCTGTTTGTCAGCCACTCAAATTCAATAGTGACTGGCGCAGACACTCAACGGAGTCAATACACACTACATGCCTTTGCTAATCGTTCCATGTAGATAACCCAGAGCACGGTATCCCCCTTTTGGCACGGCCATGGGAAGAAGGATAGCCCTACTGGCATAAAAAAAAACATGAGAAGGTAAACTTATTTTCAAATAAACAGCCCAAAGTTGGATGAGCTAGCCGAAAACTAGCCACCAACTGATGAATAGGCACTTTTTATTGTATTGACAACAAGGTATAAAACATGAAACACTGGCATAATCGGTAATAAAAATATAATCACAAAAAGTGTTTGGGTGTGAAATTTCTAGAAATTGCAAAAAAAAGAGAAATGGGGCTGGATTATGCCTGGGCATAATCCAGGTCTGAACCCTGGCCAAACCAAGGTCTGAACCCTGGCCAAACCAAGGTCTGAACCCTGTCCCACATCTTCTGATCCCCCCCCCCAGGAAACAAGAGGAGATCTAAAAAATTTGTAAAAAGGGGAAAATAATAAATAATTCCACTCAAATCCCCCCCCCCCCTAGAAAGTTTCCTTTAGGTAATACTCAGTTGGGTGACCAGTTTTTCCGACAGGCAATCCAGTTTCAATTCTTAGTTTCAAGCTAGTCACAGGTGATGGTTTTGTCTTTGATTAAGAGAACTTTAATGCATTCCCCTTTTTATTAGGGGTTTGTTGCTACAAACTACTAAGATTATCTTAGTAAGCCATGCTAGACGACATATTTTTCCAACAGGTTACCCAGTTGTCTAGTTAGCTTCAAACTAGCCAGAGCCAGTCATTTTTTTTTCGAAAAGATTAGTTCCATACTAAGTAATTTTTTTTAATTTTCTTTAAAAATACTTCTGGTAGCCAAGATTTATATTCAAATTTTCAACAATATGCATGTTATGCGACTTTTGATATGTTACTATTTTCTCTCTGAACTCCAAAAATAAAGAACTTGGATCGGCAGACGAAAGTTTAATAAAGGGGCTTCTAAAACTGAGCTTGAAATTTGGAAATTAAAAAAAGAATAGCTACAATGGCCAACAAGTTACTTCTTGCTTTAAAATAAAAAAGTAAAACTGTAACGTCGTTGTTTTTGCCCCCAAAATGAAGCCTTTGCCCGTTGTTTTTGCCCCAAAATGATTTGCCCCAGAATCTTAGTACAAACAGACAAAGAAGCACAACGTAGAAATAATAGGGAAATTTTTCCCAAGATGATGGAATTCAATTCAATGAATATCTCGGCTCTGTGTCTAAGGGCCGTCTTCAGCACAACACAAAAAAATAATATATTTATATAAACTTAACACTAAATGCGAGCATTAAAACTAAAAATATTTTTAAAAAACTTTTTAAACAACCCTAGCATGCTTACTTCAAATAAGTTCAACCAGGACTGATAAATAGATCCAGGACTTCAGTTCTGGTTGAACTTCGGTGATGAAAGGATGCTAGGGCTGTTTTTTAGTTGTATTTGTTTTTTAAGGAAAGACATTGTGGTTTTCACCAGTATTTAAGTCTAAAAAGAACTTGAAGCGCCTACATTCATCAATTTTACACGAACACAAACAGTAAAGAAACATACTTAAGGATTTTTTTTTTCAAAGGACGACGGTCGATTTTGCTATGGCAAATCAAAAGCCGTTAGGGGGAATTTTCGTAAGGTTTAAATTTACCCAAAGCACCACTGAACTAAGCAAGCTCAATTCGTGGCTTCACCTATGGAGAAAAAAAATACATTTTTTGAAATTTTAATTGTTTTTAAACGCCAAATTTACTCCCGTAGATATTGAAAAATACGTTTCCCAAAATTTTTGTGAATTGACACCATTGCGTTCAATTCGCTTCATTGTACCTTATTTGGCTCACAAGTTATTTAGAACTGTCATCGCTGATTGTATAGCTTTTATAGTTCATTTATTTTTTCTAAGTAACACTTTACTTTTTGAAAATGAAGAACGAATCATAATTGTTAAGAAGAATCAATTCTTTTCTTACTATTTAATATGAAATATAATATTTGATTGCAAGCTTTTTTCTATAATTTCTAATGATAATGGCGAAAAGGTGAAAATATTCGAACTAATCCGCTAGTAGATTTAAATTTGTATAATATGAATTAATCTTTACCAGAAATTAAGACAGATTATGGCCCTTAAGATTTGTCTTGCCTTTTGGCAGTGGTGGTCCTGGTCTCTCTTTCTCCCGGGCCAAAATCTTGATTCGCCACCCCCGTTTCCCACGAAATTTTCAGGTTAAATCTTAACGAAATTTTTATTTATTGACAAAATTATTTTCAATTTATTAATTAATTAATGGTTTAGTTTTTTTTATTATTTCCCATTTAAGTCATGTAATTTTTATTAATTATTATAATTTACTTGCGCCCTCTACTTTATCAAGAAAAAATAAATAAAGTTCAAAAATTACAAAAATGATTATACTCGTTACATTATTTATTCGAAATTTTGCACCCCAAAATTTTCTACCCCCCCCCCAAAAAAAAACAAAAAAACAACCGCTTCTGCCTTTTGGTTTATTGGAGCTGAATTTTCAAACAACAGCAGACAGTTTTTTTCACTCTTCCGTAAATTAATATTGTGCAACACTTCCTATTAGAAAATATAAATAATTTATAAATATAATATAAATATAAATAATTAGTATAATAAAAAATACAAACATGTTATATTATATATTATATTGTGTTATATTATATTATATATAATATAAATATAAATAATTTATATTTATATTAGAAAATATAAATATAGAACATTTTGGTCATCAGCCCACGTCTTTTAATACTTTATGGAGCAGTATATAATATATTTCACGTAAGATTCGAAATTCATAGCTATAAAAAGAAGAAAGCTCAATTTTAAGATACTCGAAAAAAGCTCAATTTCAAGGACAAAAGATAGTAAACTGCAAGTGCTTTCTTTCTCATTAAAGGAAGCGTAACTTTATAACGTCGGTACTTTCGGTTATTAGAAACACATTCAAGAACTACGTTTAGGTTACATCTGAGAAAATCGGTTTCATAGCTACAAAAACAAGTGATGGATGATACATATTTACACATTAGGGGGTGGGGTTAGGTTACGTTAGGTTTCCATAATTTTGTTTCTAAGGTAATATTTTATCATCATGTTTTGTTATTTTTCATTAGGTTAACTTCACTTTTTGGGTGTTTCCAATAATCGACAAGTACCTAACGTCTTCAGGGTAATCGAAGGAAAATTACCAAATTATCAACAGCCAGTTTTTCCACTCTCTTGTAAAATTAGTGTTATGCAGCGTTTACTTTTATAAGATTTATTTGAACTAATATCTTTTTGGCTTTGAACCATATTTTTATGGTTTTAAAGAACAAAACATAATATATTTCTTGATAGGAGAGAAATTTGAAGGATTCCAGATATTCTATCAAAATCTTAGCTATTTTATAAAACGAAAGTCGTTGCTATTATAAGTAGAAACCGTATTTTTTAAGACAGTAGGAAGCGAAATTAATTCCATGGTTCCTTTTAACTTGTTTTTATTTTAAGGAAGGGAAAATAACTATAATGCATTTCAGTAAATCACATCTAAATTGGAAACTGTCCAAGAAATAGACAATAGGCGTGAAATACGCATGTCACCAACATAAATTCCGTGTTTCTATCCATCTATGTATAAACAGCCAAGTAATTAAGAGTGGCTTACATAGTGGTTGATCATTTGAAACAAAAAAAAAACATAGCATATGAATAAGCCTACAAATACAAACAACACGATTAAGCAAGTCTTATGGGAATCCAGATACACGCGGGGATTTTCGAGGAAAGTGCAGATTCGCCGAACTCACAATAAAAGGGCAAATGTAATAAAATTGCTAAAAAATCTGGAGTAAGTATTAATTCGAGGGTGCAATTCGAGCTTCGCCGCTTGCACCGACTGTCTGTTTCAGAAAACACAGATCTGGGAATCAGACGCGTACGCAAAATTTTTTTTTTTTTGCCTGTCAAACGATAAAAATTGTTTTTTATATAATTTCAATAAAAATGCAGAGGATATCGTAACATTTTGGTATTTCAGAACGGAGGGGGCACCTTTTATGCCTCTCTGCTAGTTCTCCCAATTTTTCTCCTGTCTGAGGGAGGTAAACCAACAACACTCTCCTCACTAGGGATTCAATATTAGAAATATATTTTGTCATAAAGGATGTCTAATCATACAAAAACAGTTAAAACTTACCCTGATAATCTTTAAGACGTTTTGTGTACCAAAACATTGAAAAATTAGTCTTGTTAAGAATACACAAGTATTTTACCAAGAACATAAGAAATATATTGCTCTATCTGCATACAGCGGGAAATCTCTTCTCTTTAGAAAGAACTGATCTGAAAGGTTTTCTCCCCACTACAAAAAAATGAAACACGGGCTTGAATCCATTCTTAAAGTTTTAAGACCCTCTCTCCCACCCCAGGAAAAATGACCTGACTAACTCTTGCCCTCAAAGTTCAGACCTATATTCACAACCACTTCAACCTTTAACCATCAATAAAATATTATTCTTATATACTGGGGATGTCTTATCGGACTAATTAAGAAATTAGAAATTCAAACAGGCTTCACAGTTAAGCTTCTTTTAAGTAACAAGCCAACTGATTTTAAATTCTAGTTTAAGTGGATTCATGTTTATTATTTTTTAATAATTAAAATGCTTTTTATTTACTTTAATAATTCCCAAATATTAAATTTCAGCCTTGAGTAGTTGCTAATATACTAAGCCTAGACTCTGTCGCACAAAAAGAAAAGGAGGAAAAGATTAAACTCTTTTTTTTTTCATTCAAAGACAGAACTAAATTTAAGTACAAAAAAAAACTTTATATTAAAGATACTTCAAGTTTCTAAGCCGAGTAGGCATAAAACTTAAGAAAAGTAGCAATTAACGTATCTGACGTTAAACTTCTTTTAAAATGTGATTTTTAGTTTATTATTCACTAACTCAGCTGAGTCTCAATAAGTCAACATGCACATGGTATATGCCAACTAAAGTCAATAATTGGGAGGGGGTTAAGGTAATAATCAAGACTTTGATTGGTCTTCTATTGCTAACATTACCAAGGATACCTGTTGTCAGAGCAAGGATAGAGGGGACTGACCAGTGGCATCGATTCACAGAATTGAGAGAGAGGGGAAGGGGGGAAACAGCATTTTTCAAAATCAAGGAGGACATTTTTTTCATATTTTCGAATGAGAATGTCAAAAAAATAATTCTTAGTGAAAATATATAAAATTATTTTTCAAAATCTGGGGGATGTGTGGGGGGAAACTTGGGGGTAAACATTGGCTAATTACTGCCAATGGAAGTAATTCCACTAAAACAATTGAAATATAAATCATTTTTTGTTCAAAATAAATTACGCGGATTGCCATCAATAACAATAAGACACTGCATGAGTCATTGATGAGTGATCTCGCCAAGGGATCTATTTTATACTCTTGGACTCTGACAGTCTCCGACAGTCTGTTTCTCTCTATGTGAAAATGCAAAAGAGAAGCAGAGACAGTATAAGAACAGCCAAAGAAGTCATGAAGTATTAACAAATAACGACGTTTACACTTAGCTCAGTCATCAAATTAGCGATCAGAACACAAGTTAGTGATTTTGCTGGTTTATTTTATCTTTTTATTTAACCGCTTTCTCAACAACCTTTTATGGCAGAAACACCACCGTTTCAAAAAAATATAAATATTTTCATCATATTTTTAAAAGTACACTTGGGCTATTATATTTTATTTTTTATTTATTATTGTACTAATTGAATATTATTACTATTGTCCTACTTTTCAGCATCATCTCTTAAAGCTATACTTTTCCGGCGAAATATAGCATATAAATTTTTTAAGTTTTCTAATGTTAAAAAGATGATTGGGATGAACGAAGGGGGATTCATGCCTGTCTGACATTCAAATAAACCTAAAATAGAGGAAATACCTTCGTCTAGCCAAATTTGGAAAGCCATCTCTTCTTTTACAAAAATAAGAATAGAAAAAATAGTACAAAACAATAAAAACATAGAATGTTGTATCACAAACACAGTAATAAAGTAACAAATTTAAACTTCTAAGTTCAAAGTCCTTTGGACGTTCTGCTAGCTGAAAAAAAGGAAACGAAATTATATGACAAAATACACCTTTTTAAATGAAAGAAACAAAATATACCCTTTCTTAAATGTAATCAGGCACACACACGGGGGAGGGCAGGAGGATTATGATTTGTCACATTGCTTTTTAAGTTCCGCTTCTCTTCCCTTTGCAAGTGCCTGGTTATACCACGAAAAAAAAATATTATATTCAACTAGGTAAGATACGATATCAGTCACCATACAAACTGTATAGGAAAAATTTGGCAAACAGTAAAAGCAATTTATTTCTAGGACAATAGTTGTTTTTACAGAGTCCGTTTGGAAAGCAGTAGTTCTAAATTAGACAAAAAATTATCTATAAGAATCATTTTCAAAATATATCGTTTCACAGACCCTGTTAATCTTTGAAGGTTCAATAGGATGTAGAATTTCGAATGTCCTACATCTCCTCCGTCATGGCTTCTAGAATCGTCTGGAGCAAGTCGCGGTGCTTTCCTAATCTTTTGGTAAAGGGAGGGGAAAATGTCCAAAGGAGCAAAGTCGCGGCTGCAAGGAGGCTTGGAAGTTGTGATATGCCATTCTCGCTCCGTCGGAAAGTTCATGACAGCAAATGCAATGCCACTCGGCACTTAGTCCTCATTAAGCCTTCAAAATCCAAGAATTGCTGGACGGACGCGGACATCTGAGTTTTTCAATCCCTTTCATGTAGAATGTAGCACTTGCAATTTGATCTAGCAGTAATAGCTCTCATTTCACATGTCCTTTGCGGAAAGAAGGATGACCAGTATAAATTTTATTTTTGACTTCCTTGTGTGGTTTTTTTTTCCGCTGAGGTGAGTCGAAGAACGCCATCCAGAGCTTTCGCGCAGGATCGCATAAAAAAGCAACAATCCGTTTCCGATGATAATATCGTACAGAAAATTTCGATTGTCATAAACAAAATAAAGAAGCCCCTGGCAATTCTCATTTCATCTATGCTTTTCTTTATCTGTTAACATCTCGATCTACACACCTTGAAACCTTGGAGAAATCCGGCATGCTCCACGCCATCCAGCCAGCAAATTAGAACATCCCCCCTTACCACGTTTCCTTGGAGGAGAAATAAATCCTACTACCTTCCAGACGGACATTTTACATTTATGAGTGCATTGACTGAAAGCACAGAGATTAGACATGAATGTAAAAAGAAAAAGAGGCTAGATCACGAGCCACAACATAGTAATGGTTTTCGATCATGGTAATCCTAATGGTATATTTTTGTTTCGATCCACCACAGTATTTAGGGGGTTTTAACCTCTTTTTTTCAAAATCACTAGAATTTGATTTCGTAATTACGTTTTACTTTTACATGTAATCCAAAAAATTGTTACTATTCCTGATCGGCTTCAAATGGAGATTCTTTTGCATGGAAAACTTTTTCATTTTTTTTTTTTTCAGTTTCTAAATTACTTTGGGTATTGATTCTATTCTTCAGAAACAGAGAATATGAGTTTAAACTACAGTGGCAACGAAGAACATTATTATGGCCCTGCTTCATTCCTTACTAGGTTGCATTTATTGCTGCAATTTACGATAACGATAAAAACCCTCCAATGATCCAATGCAATCTAATAAAAAGCAACCACAGTCCATAGTAAACAAAAGTCAAGAAACGAGTTTTTAAATAAATTTCTAAACGCAGAAGATTTAAAAACTGCGTTGGCTAGACCATGTCCTGAGAACATAGTAGTCAAGAAGCGTCGTTAATTCTTAAATAATGTTCTGAGAAGACCCAATGACCACATAATCAAGTAAATGCTTCTAGCTGCTCCTTTGCCAGATTGGCACACGCGCCCTGGCGATCAATTGAATTATTGGTTGGGCAACTTTCCAAAACGACCTCGATACCATTGGTGGATTTCGAAAGTTTGGCAGCAAGTGGGAGAGGTGCTAGCTCCTGGTTTGCTAAATGTCTGGCACAAGATCGCAACAAATGGGAGTCAACCATACGGAGTCTTCTACATACCGGATAAGGCGCCCACGTCTGGTTTCGCAGCACGTACAAGTGAAAAAATTTGACACTGATTCGGAGAGGATAGCAAATATCCATTTTGAATATAAAGGTAAAAAATATCCACGAAAACAAAATTATCAGAATTTTGAAAAAAAAACCTCAAAAGCGGTTGCGGATAGAAATAAATAGTATACCCTTGGAATTCACAAATTTTCGGTTACTTTAGATTAGAGTCCATTCTTTACTAGGTCGCCCCCAAGGGGGCAACCATAAATATATTACACATACGAAAAAGATTTCAGCTTTTTCTTACTTGGAATAGCAAAGAACAAACAACAGGGAAGCAGGAGTCTCTCAAATATGACATCATACCCAAAAAAGAAACTTTTCAAAAGATACGTAAATTACATCATCTTGTATGTGAAGACTAAGTTTTTGTCAGAAACTGCATTTTATATTTAATATATAAATGTTTTTTCACTTACAAAAAGCGAGTACACATAGCAATTTCCTTTTTAATGAGCCTTTAAACATTTTTCTATGATGTTTTAACAGTGTCAAAAAAAAATCACTGCGTCCCATGTGAAAAAGGTGTTTGCTGCTCAAGACGGGGGACTGCAATTATCCTAAACGGGTTTTTCAGCTATGGTAATTCCAATGGTTTTAATTTTTATTTCGATCTGACAGTATTTAACTGGATTTTCTTGCCATTTTGGAAATTCCCACAAATTTGTTTCCACAGCAAACTTTATCATTAAGATTAGTCGAAATACTAGTTACCACTCTCAGCCAGTTTTAAATGGTAATTCTTAATCACTTGAAGGTTTTATCTAAAGCGTTTTTATGTTTTCCGTTAGTATGAGCAAGGGTCCGTTCTTCAATAGGTTAACCGCAAGGAGGCAAACATGATGGCCGAAAACCATAAGCTAGACATTTATTGTGATAACATAGTACACGACTCTTATTGAAACTCTCTCACAATCTCCTAAGCAACTTTTTTTACTACTTTTTTTTGTACACCAAATTATTCTCGTTCAAGAGCAGTAATTAAATGATAATTCTTCATTAGCCATTTTTTCCGTTAGCATTAGCCATGGTTTGTTCTTTAATAGCTTACCCGCAAGGAGGCAAACATGATGGCCGAAAACCGTAGGCTAGACATTTTCAGCCCTCCATGTTAAAAATTTAAGAAAATCATTATAGCTTCATTATACCTAACCGAAAACCGTAGGCTAGACATTTTCAGCCCTCCATGTTAAAAATTTAAGAAAATCATTATAGCTTCATTATACCTCACCGAAAACCGTAGGCTAGACATTTTCAGCCCTCCATGTTAAAAATTTAAGAAAATCATTATAGCTTCATTATGCCTAACCGAAAACCGTAGGCTAGACATTTTCAGCCCTCCATGTTAAAAATTTAAGAAAATCATTATAGCTTCATTATACCTAACCGAAAACCGTAGGCTAGACATTTTCAGCCCTCCATGTTAAAAATTTAAGAAAATCATTATAGCTTCATTGTACCTAACCAAAAACCGTAGGCTAGACATTTTCAACCCTCCATGTTAAAAATTTAAGAAAATCATTATAGCTTCATTATACCTAATCATTATACCTAACCTCGGACACTGATGTGTCCTTTTTCCATGAGCGTTAGCAGGGTGTATAACGACGTAGAGAACTGATTAAAGGCTCATTTGAAAAATAACGTTGGTATATATGTTTTTTTGTAAATTCGTATTGGGTCACTAAGAAAAACACAATTTTTATCAGAAAACTGCATTTGTGGTGTATCTGTATGTTTAGCTATATGTGGTTATAACGAACAATAGCCCAACGTAACTGAAAATCTAGAAACGTGTTTCGAAAAAAAAAACTGCCAAGTGAAAACTAATCCTAGTAAAGAAGAAACCGGATTCTGCAGTAACCAAAATTTAAAACCCGCTTTAAATAAATTTTCAATCGTGCCATAATCATCAATTTCAAACAGACTTGGGAATGGCAACTACTTGTGTACGTAAATGATAGTAGTTTAAATATTGAGGACCCAGTCTCCTTTAATATATCAAGTAGGTGGAGGAGATGCCCTTAAGTGAGAGTAAGGGATCGCAAAGCCTGTTCCTAAGTGATCATTAGAGGTTGATTCACAATCGCCCAAAAAAGGGAAGGGGTAAGGGAATGTTTGTGAAAAAGTGGTCTAGATTTGAGGTTCAGTGTTGTACTGTGGATAAATTTAATGATTTCTTACATTTGGGCATAAGGTAGGAGACAAGAAATGTCAGATAGAGATGGGTTGCAATTTAAATCACCGGGTTGCACTAAGCATCGGCCCTTCTTTTGGTGCATCCCTAATCTCGAGCACGTTGTTGTGAATCTCGTCTCAGACACCCAAGTCCTGTAAGTATTTAGCAGATAGACCTACATTAAAAAGAAGCCACTCGGTTCCGGGATGTGGAGGGATACATAATAATTACATATTTCAGAAAGCTCTATTCTAAGTTTTTCATCACCCTTTATCGCTATTCTCCTTTCGGTCTTCTCAGTTCACTATTTCACGTCGCATGTCCGGCAAATTAGTCAGGACCACTTAAAGCGTATTCGCTTCAGTGATCAAATATTCCTGTTAACACAGCATGTCATACAATCATACATTCACAAAATTCAGCCTACGCACAGATGAACCACATATATTGCTGCTAAAAATGAAAAAGCTTCCATTCAATGGCTTGGGTGTGTTTTACTTGACTGTTCCATAGTACGGATAATAGCAGGGTATGACGAGCTGAGTTTGGGATGGGGACCAATCATTAAAGTTGACACATTCGCAAAAGCGCGGCAGGGGCTTTCCTTGTTATCCGAATGGGAGTCAATATAACGGGTACATTTTTCTCAATTTGAGGAAATGTGACCTAGATATGTGGTAGTATAAGCATCGAATGCAGCGGCAGGCCTGGAGCCTATAGGCTTTCACTTTTAAATGCTTGTAGCCAACAATGATGCTCACGTTTAGACCCTGAATTAGGGGTTGTTGACTCCGAAATGATATTTTGACAGGTCCACTTTTTCCGATCTAATTGCTTCAACTGCGTCCGCATTTCCAGCAACTATTTCCTCGTTACACGTTTATAAGGGTCCAAACTGAGCAATAGCAAAGTAATTTGTTTCCACACCGTGACGGCTCTCATTCCCGCGCCATGGTTGTTCATTTTGAGAGCAAAATTAAGCTACTCAGAAATTTTACCTCCAAGTAGCTTGATTATTATCTTGAACTTCATCTCTCTGAAAGCAAGGGATCATTGAAACATATCAAGAAGTAAGAGAAACTATGTAGTCTGTCTAGTCTAAAACATAGCGAAGAGCTTTTAAACCTCACTGTATTATCAACACGTACATAGGTATGCTCTTAAAGCATCAAGGACAGTAAAACTGAAATTTCCAACGAATCAAAATTTCACAAGAATAGTGGTCCAAAGTTGTGATCAAGTTTTTTAGAATAGTAATTCCATTACCATTTTGTTGAGGATTATGGTCCAAAATTACGAGAGTGATGAGCAACATGAATGAGAATTTTGGATTACGTTCAAAACCCTGCGATCTACGTTCATCGCCTAGGTTCGTGATTTCCGTATTTCTTCCAATCTCCAATTTTAAATTTTAGGCTTAAAATTGCCCATTTTCCGCCTCATGACCATACACATCCCTTTCCAAAACAACTTTAAATAAGGGCCAATTGAAGTTCCGTAGAATTCAATAATCCAATGAGGAGCCTAGAATTTTTTAATTTATAATCATGTGTATTTGCATGTTGTGATTGTATTAAGCGTGTTTTGCTCATTGGGACTGGGGTAGTTCTCCCTGTGTTTCAACTGGGACCTCACCCACCCCCCCACCCCCCGCTATAGCCAATAACCAAGCTATAAATTTCCAACGAAAACAACTCCACAAATGAAAACAGAATCAAGAAGAAGGGTTAAAGTTTGGCAGAGAGGACTGCAAACCTGTGATTATTTAAAAAAAAACAACCATGAAATAAAAAATTGTGCTATTTAATACGAATGACAAAGCTTGTCAAACAACATGAGTAAAAAAGAAATTACCTTTTTTGATAATCAGAAAAGTTGTATTGTCGTACTCCCAAAAAATTTAAAGCCTCCTAGCCCCCATCCCCCCAATCCGTCAAAAGTGTCCATGAAAGTTTCAAATTGATCCTCTAACCGCGAGACAGAACAAGGATCAAAACCACAATATCGAAAAAACGTATTTTTGACAATAAAAGCTCCCTTCCTCGTCTTTTAAATGAATTCTTTATCAACCTGAACACGTAAAATAATTTTATTTCGCTTTTGTTCTAACACCACAAGTGCAGATTTCGTCAAACATAAATACAGTTTACCCAGATTTACTTTTTACTGACGGGAAAAAAAAAACCAAAGCTGAGCTCAAACCTATGACCCCTATATTGGGATCCGAGGAACTGATTCATAGAAATGCACAATGGGAGGGGATTTTTTCTAATGAAGTTACAAAAGAAAGGTATTTTTTTAAATATAGGGGCTAAGGGCGATTGGTTTTTTTTCTAACTTTTATCAATGCAAATACTAAAAAAGTCATTTGTTCAAAGTCTGGGGGAAGGAAGCAACAAGATATAGTGGACAAGTGCCCCCTTGCCCTTTCTCATTTACCCTAGTTACTGGGCTAGCTGGGTTTGGTAGATTGTTTTGCAACTTTGGTGTATTTATAGATAAGAATAAACTGGTTTCCTTCAAACTGATTTTCTCTAGAGTTACTGATTATTACCGATTTTGTTATGTCCTCCGTCCCAGAAGATTAAACATTCCAGTTTTAGAAAGTTCCCGTAGTTTACAGTAAAGGAGAAAATTTCCAGCTACACCCTGATTAGGAACAAAATCAGTAACAATACATCGAAGACGTTCTTAAAATTGTGTAGGCTGGTTAGAATGTAACACGAGGTCGTTCCATCACAAGAGATGTATGTTTGTAATTTGTACATATTTATCAAATGTAAAGTTCCCATTCTCGGGGGGGATATGGAACACCTGCATTGTGTCATTCCCTAAGGTTCTGAACAAATTTTTATTAAACAATAACATAATATAACAATATCATAAAGTAATATCAAAATAGCCATAAAAAGGTGAAAGACACTTGATGATTATTCAATCTAGTCATTTAATGATAACTAAGTAAAGTAACAATGTTGGCTAAAACTATAAGTACTTGTAAAGAACGTACCATTTCGCAGTCTTTTTTCATTGCTTTCTTTTTCATATAGTCTGCATATTTCTTCCAGTATCCATAACAGTATGGATATCGACTTAAAAAACTATCATAGACTTCTTGAGCGGCTTCTACATCATTCTAGAAAGTCAATAAAATAAAATAACTAAAGCTTCCAAAATAGCTGTTGAATATTGTAATTAGATACTTTGCCATTCTTGATAATAATTTAACTACTCATGACTGATGTTACTTCGTGATAAGTTATATTTCACGTATTTTAGTTATAGTTTCTTCCCTTACGAGTTAAATAATTAAAGACATATTTTTAGTAGGTAATATTTCTCTGACTCGTAAATTGGCCGAAAAAAATTAGTCAAACTTATATTAGTCATAGATTCTTTGATAAAGAGTTAAATAATTAAATACATGTTTTTAGTAAGTAATATTTCCTTGACTCGTAAATTGGCCGAAAAAATTAGTCAAACTTATATTAGTCAATTATATAAGTCATAGTTTCTTTCCTTAAGAGTTAAATAATTAAAAACATGCTTTTAGTAAGTAATATTTCTCTGACCATTGGTTAAAAGAAAAAGCTTCTCAAGAAAATACGCAAAATGTTCTTGAATGCTCTGCTGTTCATTCCATACAAATTGAACCTCTGGTTTAAGGTTTTTAATACTACTACAATTCACCGCAGCACCAAACCGTCTGAGGCCAACACAGTTACGCACGCTTCTCCTCCATCCCAATCTCTTCAAAGCCTTCCTCCTTACACCCTCCCAGGGAGTTCACATTTCCTTTAAATCTTTCTTTGTGACATCTTCCCAACCCAAAAGAGGACGACCTGCTTTGCGTTTAGCCCTAGACGGTTGGCAGAAAAGGACAATCTCCTGCAATCTGTCATCCTTCATCCGTAGAACGTGCCCTAACCATCTCAAACTTTCTCTCATTATAGCCCTAGAAGCGGGTTTGAACCACACTTTTCGTATAGCTTACTGTTTGAAATACGGTCAGTCAGCTGGGTACCTACCGTACGCAATCTCTCTGGAAAACGATCAAACTGAATTCGATTGTACAATTTTTGATAGGAAGTTTTTCCTCTCCTTTTATGCAATTATGCCCAACTTTTTTGGTAATAAATTTTGATGGGTATAAACTTGATGGATCTTACATATTTAGAATCCTCATAAGAAGCAAATTCTTCTTACTTAAATATTAAAGTTCTATTTGTTTTTTAGGATTCAGTTTACTCTTGGCAAAGGTCACTCTTCGTTCACAGCTCCCTTCCATGAATGGTTTGATAAAGACACAGAATCCTGTCTTCCATTCGCAAATCATTAAATAAACTGCACAAAATTTGAAAAAAAAAGAAGAAACAAACACACAAGAACAAAATACCTGTCTTAATATTGTAATAAATGCTTTCATACAGTGTTCAAAACCCTGTTTTTAATAAACATTTTGGAATAGATTTTATAGTTCTGTTCTGCCTGCAACGCTTAAGATTCAACCGAAACAAGGTTAGATTTACCTATGCAGAGTTATTATACAAAAAGTGGTTAAAAAAAATTTTAATGGATGAAATAAACGGAAAAAAATTTCAATTTTGTTCCTCAGTGTAATTTCCACAATACAATTTTTATTTAATGTTTGTAGTAAAATTAACTTTTTTATTAAAGACAGTTATCTAAAATTCGCGATTTTCCGTTGTTTGCTTTGTCTGTAGAAATAAAATAGATTAAAAATAAATAAAATATATAGATATATAAAATATAAAATATATAGATAGAAATAAATAAAATAAAATAGATAAAAGTGGAAGGAAGTCGACTTAACTTGGGCATATGCTTACCTCTTGATCCACATATGGGAGCAGGTATCCCTCATAAGTGGATTATGGCATCCCTTTGCTTTTTGCAAACAATTGTTAAATATCTTGCCACAGTATTCACAGGTGTTGTTCTTTCTAGAATTTTTTTTTTTCATTTGACTTGGAACTTTTCCATTCAAGTCTGATATCAACCCCAAAGTTTTTAGGTTATAATGAAATCAGTATAAAAGGATGAAAAAAAAAAACAATTTTGATACTCAATGCAAAGTATGATTTTAGATGATTGTAATAAAACCAGTGTTTGCTTTGACTTGGGGGGGGGAGGAAATTAACTTGACATGAGCACATGCTTACCTCTTGGTCCACATACTGGAGCAGGTAAGTCCATCCTTGGAAGTCAGATGGATCAGCCTTCACTGGTTTCCAATACTTCACAAGGTCCACTAGCTTTGGGTGTTTGGAGATCATTTCATCTTTCCAAGAGGCTTTCTCTTTTTTCGAAGTTGAATCTTGACTTGATTCATCAACAGCTCTGACAGGATCTTTCTCGGGCTCCTTTTCTGAGCTTTTCCGTCGTGACGATCTCTTTTTTCGACCTACAAAAGTAATGCATATAAATAATCATACAGCCAAAATATGAGACAAGTGACAGATCTGACAGACAAGTGAAGTCATTCAACCAAAGCATAAGGAAAGAAGAAAAGATCAATCAGAAATTTCGCATTATAATTTATGTACCTACAACCAGCTTTTATTCATTTAAACTACTACAACTAATAACAAATCACTGCAGTACCACACCATCTAAGGGCAAGACAGCTACACATACTCCTCCTCCATCCTAATCTATTTAGAGCATCCCTCTTTGCGCCATCCCAAGAAGTTCCAATGTTCTTTAGATCTTCCATAATGACATCCATCCACCCCATTCAGGAATGACCTGCTTTTCAACCTGTTTGACACTGGATGGTTGCTCAACCTGGTCAATCTTTGGCAATATGCCATTCTTCATCTGAAGAACGTGTCCTCGCCATCTTAACCTTTCTCTTATTATAACCCAATAAAGTGGAATTGAACTCCTTTTTTGTACACCTCACTGTTTGAAATACCGTTGGTAAGACGGGCACCAAAAACAATCTGATGATAATTTATTTGAAACTACAAATTAAGAGAGACGAAATTATGAGAGACAACACAGCAAAATTTAAGAGAGGTAAGAAGATCATACCAGAAGAGAAGGAAAAGGGGACATATACTTAAAAAAGGACAATTTGAGGACAATTTGAATCTGAGTAAATAAAAAAACATAGTTTACTAATAAGTATTCTTCTTAATTTATATTCTCTAAGGTGTTTTCTATAAGATGTGGCATGTTAGATGTTTCAAACAGGCCAAATTGGCTTTTTACGTCTACTAGCATTGTTTCTCATAAGTATTCCTCTTAATTTAAATCCTATAAGGATGGCTTGTGAGATGTTTCAATCAGGCCAAATTGGCTATTTATTAGTTAATTATTAGTTAACATGCTAGGTTTGGATAGAGGACAATAGAGCTTTTTTGTGTTTTCTTTATTTTAGGGTATAAATTAAAAGGAAAGTTGCAATTTATTACAACTATTAATTAGTTGTATTAATTAGTTAATGATTAGTTGGCATGCTAGGTTTAGGCAGAGGACAACAGAGTTTCTATGTGTTATCTTTATTCTTTACTTTACAGTCTAAATTAAAAGTAAAGTTGCAATTTACTGTAACTAAATATTAGTTGCATTAGTTAGTTAATTATAAGATAATCATGCTAGGTTTTGGTAGAAGACAACAGATAGGGGAATGCCCTACAGATATGTAGAGTACCTCCATAGGTGACACAGACCAAGAAGGACCTTGTCCCTGGGGGGTCCATAATAGAAACTGGGGCACTCTCTCCTGGGGCCATAAATACAGGTGGAGGAGAAAGAAGGCCCCTCAAATTTACACTCAACAGGGCCCACTGGCGTGTCCAAACGTCCCATGAGTTACAAACCTTCTCCAAATAATGGGTTAAATTGCATGGTGATACAGAACACCATCGTGGGAGGATCCTCTATAGGAGGACAATGGCGACAGGGCGTAAGATCCAGAGCTATGGACAACGGCCTCTGTGAAGGGCTGCCTCGACCCTTTCGGGGTACCTGCAAGACTGGGATAGTTGCGGTCGACTTTTCCCACTTGAGGAGTGGCGCCCCCTAAAGAAATCATAGTCTAGTAAACAACGCAGCACTTGCAGGGGATTCTGATGATTGTATATTTTTCTGGTCTTGGTTTGTTTTGATGGGCGTTTTCGGGCTGAAAAACCTCTTCCTAGCTAATTTATATACTATGGGTTGCCTCCATGTAGTAGCATAATATTTATAGGCATGAATATATAATGAGTCTGAGGTAACAGACTTGGGACTGTCTGTACAGGATTTCGACTCTTGTTGATAGAAGAGCATCACCAAGGGCTGAAAACCATGTTGTGACCATGATGGGCCCAGCATTGCACAAAGCCTCCAAGTTACTGGAGGTCCCAGGGACTTCTTGCTGCCTGGTTCTATGCCGGCTTAAGCGCTTCGGTGTAGACTTGAGAAGATATGTTGGTCCCTATCCTGCACTGGTATTCCAGGATCATTGCTTTTCCTGAGGCCAAAACAATCTCAAAGATTTGAAGAAAGTGAAAATTGGAACTTGGAATGTGACGACGTTAGAAAATGACTATCGTATCTACATTTTGACTAACGAAGTAAGACGGTTCAAACTGGATTTAATAGGAGTTTATGTAACTCATATACTAAGGGTAGGAAGCATGAAATTAGGCGACATAGAATTTGTTTAATCAGGCAGGAAGGATGGGGTACATAGACAGGGAGTAGGGCTCATGATGAATAAGGAAGCTGGTAAGTCTTGTTTAGGCAGGGAAGGTATTAATAATAGAATACTAACTGCTCATTTTATGACTAAAAAGTTCAGGGTATCAGTTATAGTAGTATATGCCCCTGTTGAACCAACTGACGGAGATACTAGTGACTCAGATGAATTTTACTTACAGTTACAGGAGCAAATAGACAGGGTACCAGGTAGTAATATGATGTTTTGCTTGGAGATTTTAACGCCCAGGTTGGTAGAAATAGGGATAGATGGTATCCTAGCCTAGGTAAATTTGGTGTAAGAAAAGAAAACAGTAATGGCAATAGACTTTTGCAATTTTGTAGGTATAACAACCTAGTTATAACCAATACAGTGTTTGGTCACAAAATGGCCCATAAGTTGACATAGTATTCAAGTGATGTTAAGACAGCAAACCTTATTAATTATGTTATTGTAAACCGAAGATTAACAGGACCAATAAAAGATACTAGGGTGTATTGAAGTACTGTTATTGATGTTAAAAGTAAAGATCACTATCTAGTAGTGTCTAAGGTTAATTTAAAGCTGAAATTTCGGAAGGGTAACTACCTCCCAGAAAGCTATGATGTTGGTAGACTCCAGGATGAAAACTTTAGAAAAACCTTCCAGGAACAGTTGAATAATAAACTTGAGAGTTTAAAATTTGACAATGTGGAAGATGGATGGAATAATTTTAGAAAAACAATTTTTGAAGTTGCTGATGGTGTCTTAGGGAAGAGTGCTAAGACCGCAACTAGGAATATTAGTGAAAAAGCTTTATGTTTAATAGAGAGTAGAAGGGGTTTGTACAAGGATTATCTGAGTGATAGATCGCATGAAAACAAAAGGAATGTAAAAAAAGTGGAGAAAGCATTATAATATGAACTAAGGAGATGTGAAGTGGAAGCCATGGATAAAATTGCTGAGGATCTGGAAGATGCAGCTAGACGGCATAATAGTAAAATATTATACTGGCATGTTAATAAATTGAAAGGGAGTAGTCACCCCGGACTAGTCCCAGTTAAAGATAGGAATGGGGTCACAATTAGTGATAAGGATAAAGTTAAAGAAAGATGGGCGGAACATTTTTAGAATGTGCTAAACCGAGATACAGTTGCAGGAAAAGATATAGATGAAAATGAAAAAGTTTGTGATACCTTGGATGTGAAGGAAGATTTGTTTTGTGAGGAAGAATTAGCGACAGTACTAAAAAGATTAAAAAATAATAAGGCTCCAGTTGCTGACAGTGTAATAAATGAGTTTCTAAAATATGTTGGTTCTGAGGCTAGAAATACGCTACTGAAGATTATGAATGTGATTTTGGAAAGGGGGAAGTACCTAATGATTTTAGGAAAACCTTAATTAAACCACTGTATAAGAAAGGTGACAAGAGTGAGTGTCTTAATTATCGAGGCATTAGTTTGATCTCTGTAGGTAGCAAATTACTTAGTAATATGATACTTTTTAGACTGAGAGAAGCTGAAGACAAAGTTTTAATGGAAGAACAGTGCAGTTTTAGAAAAGGTAGAGGATGTGTCGACCATGTCTTCACTCTTAGGTTAATAATTGAGAAGTTCCTTAGTTGTCAAACACCTCTGGTCCTCAGTAATATCGATTATGAGCAAGCTTTCAATTCTGTTGATAGAAGAGCGTTAGCAAAGGTCTTATCCTTATATGGTATACCAGAACAAGAGCTAAGAGCTCATATGGCACTTGTGACGAGGTCGGAAGAGCCAAGAGCTCATTGGGCATGAGCTCTAGCAAAATTATAAGAATCAATAGATTGTTTTAAAAGGAAAATCAGAGGTTTAATGCCAGTAGGGATTAAAAATAAGAGCTCTGAGACATCAGGTCCTTTTAAATGTCAAAATCCATTAAGATCCGATCACCCACTCATGAGTTAAAAACACCTCAATTTTTCTAATTTTTTCTCTCCCTTCAGCCCCCTAGATGGTCGAATCAGGGAAAACAACTTTATCACCTCAATTTGTGCAGCTCCCTAACACGCACCTATCGATTTTCATCGTCTTAGCACGTCCAGAAGCACCAAACTCGCCAAAGCACTGAATCTCGCCCCCCAACTCTCCCAAAGAGAGCGGATCCAGTCCGGTTAAGTCAATCACGAATCTACAACATTTATAAGCGTTTTCCAAGATTTCTAGTTTCCCCCTCCAACTCCCCCCAATCTCAAAAGATCTGGTCGGGAGCTCTGAGACATGAGTTTCTTCTAAATATCAAATTTCATTAAGATCCGATCACCCGTTCTTAAGTTAAAAATACCTAATTTTTTCTAATTTTTCCAAATTAACAACCCGCAGCTCCCCCAAAGAGAACGGATCCGTTCCAATTATGTCAATCACGTATCTATAACTTAAGCTTATTCTTCCCATCAAGTTTAATCCCGATCTCCCTACTCTAAGCATTTTCCAAAATTTCCGGTTTCCAAGATTTCCGGTTTCCCCCTCCAACTCTCCCGAATGTTTCTGGATCTGGTCGGGGTTTAAAACGAGAGTTATAAAGCACAAGATCCTTCTAAATATCAAATTTCACTAAGATCTGATCACCCATTGGTAAGTTACAAAAATCTCATTTTTCTAATTTTTCCAAATTACCCCCCCTCCCCCAAACTCAACCAAAGAGAGCGGATACGGTCCTGTTATGTCAGTCATGTATCTTGGATTTGTGCTTATTCTTCCCACCAAGTTTCATCCTTATCTCTCCGCTTTAAGCGTTTTCTAAGATTTCCGCCCCCCCCCTCCAACTGATGACACTGGATCCGGTCGGGATTTAAAATAAAAGATCTGAGTTACGAGGTCCTTCTAAATGTGAAATTTCATAAAGATCCGATCATTTCTTCATAAGTTAAAAATACCCCATTTTTTTAATGTTTTAGAATTTACCCCCCCCCCCCAACTCCCCAAAGAGAGCAGATCCGTTCCGTTTATCTCAATCACGTATCTAGGACTTGTGCTTATTTTTCCCACCAAGTTTCATCCTGATCCCTCCACTATATACGTTTTCCAAAATTTTAGGGTGCCCTCCCCCAACCTCACCACATCCAATCGGGGTTCAAAAATAAGCTCTGAGACATTACTTCCTTCCAAACATTAAATTTCATTAAGATCTGATTACTCCTTTGTAAGTTAAAAATACCTCATTTTTTTCTAATTTTTCAGAATTAACCCTCCCCCCCAGCTCCCCCAAAGAGAGCAGATCCGTTCCGGTTATGTCAATCACGTATCTAGGACTTTTAATTTTTTTTCTCACCAAGTTTCATCCCGATCCCTCGGCTCTAAGTGCTTTCCAAGATTTTAGGCCCCCCCAACTCCCCCAATGTCACCGGATACGGTCATGATTTAAAATAAGAGCTCTGAGACACGATATCCTTCGAAACATCAAATTTCAATAAGATCCGATTACTCCTTCATAAGTTAAAAATACCTCATGTTTTTAATTTTTCAGAATTAACCCTCCCCCCAACTCCCCCAAAGAGAGCCGATCCCTTCCGGTTATGTCAATCACGTATCTAGGACTTGTGCATATTTTTCCATTAAGTTTCATCCCGATCCCTCCACTCAAAGCGTTTTCCAAGAATTTAGGTTTCCCCACCACAACCCCCAATGTCACCTGATCCGGTCGGGATTTAAAATGAGAGGTTGAGAAATTTCATTAAGATCCGATCTCCCGTTCAAAAGTAAAAAATACCTCCTTTTCTAATTTTTCTGATTTAACTGTACCCCCACCCCCCACCCCAGATGGTCAAATCGGGGAAACGACAATTTCTAATTTAATTAGGTCTTGTTCCTGATAAGTATGCCAAATTTCATCGTCCTAGCTTACCTGGAAGTACCTAAAGTAGCGAAACCATGACAAACAGACCAACAGACCAACAGACAGAGCAAAAGAATTTGTCATTGGTATATGTCACTTGGTGTCACCAAGTGCCATAAAAATACATTAAAGTGATTTGTGCCATGTACGAGAATAATATTGCTGTGGTTAAGGTAGGAGATAAGGTTAGTAACTGGTTTTGTATTAAATCAGGAGTTGCACTTCCTGGCTGAAGGGCCAAGAAACGGAGATCAGCACCGCCGGTACGGACTGTAAAGTCTAATGCCGTATCCTTTACCTTTACCTTTTTAAGCAGGGTTGTGTACTATCCCCCTTTATATCGGCTCATTTTGATGGACTTTGTCTTAAGGGGCATAGGAAAGGCAATTGGAGACCACGGAATCAAATGGGGAGGAAAACGCTCCTGTACTTAGATTATGCTGATGATTTGAGCATATTAGATGAAAGTGTGAGCAAAATGAATGAATTTTTAGAGGTTTTGCAAGTTCTGGGTGCTAGAATAGGCTTGAAAATTAATGTTAAGAAGGCTAAGGCTAGGAATAAGTGAAGATGAAAAGGTGACGTTGGGTAACGAAAAGATTGATCAGGTTGGGAGCTTCACTTACCTTGGTACTATTATTAGTAAAGACGGTGGGAGCAGTAAAGAAAAGGAGCAGTGAAGTGCTAAAAGTAGAATAGCTAAGGCTCGGGGTGTTTTTTCACAGTTAAAAAAAAGTTTGGAAGAATAGAAAGATAAGTCTGCAAACCAAAATTAGAATATTGGAAGCTACAGTGATGACAGTGGTCAAATATAGCTCTGAGGCATGGGCGCTCTGAAAAGCAGATGAAAATTTACTAGATGTTTTCCAGAGAAATTGCCTACGGATTGTTCTGAGTACCTGTCTGACTGACTGTATTCCAAACAGTATGTTGTACAGAAAATGTGGTTCAACTCCACTTTCAAGGGCTATAATGAAAGAAAGGTTGAGATGGCTAGGCCATGTTCTGCAGATGAAGGATGACAGATTGCCAAAGATTGTCCTTTTTGGCCAACAAGGTGGCTTGGTGCTGCAGTGAATTATTAGTAGTAGTAGCAGTATATTTCTATAGGAATTTTGTAGAGTATTTTAATTATTTTAATGTTTTTTGGATAGGATTGATGCAATTCCAAAAAATGATCTACGAGTTCATATTTTCATCCCTTAAGTGATTTTTTCTTACTAATCTAAAATTTAAAAGTTGGCCCCCTTCATTCTAAGGAGAAGTATAGTACTTTCTCATAATTTCTGTCCAAGGCTTGTGCTTTTTTTTACTTTGCCACCTTAGGGCATAATTTTTATTTACCAAGTGGACCACTGATTGCTCACAAATATCAAACAAATGAAAAAAAGCCAAGATAAACTATGGAATGATCCATAGAACTACAGGACTTGTGTTCTACAAGATGGGTAAGCTACAATAGCTCTAAGAAAGGGGAAGAAGTCTATTAGGGGAGGGGGCGATTTATTTTCGCGCCCCCAACCTTTTACTTCTCAGATTTTTGATAATATTGTATTATGTTTCCACTGAAAGTACATCTTTGGTATTATCATTGAAAAAATTTCCTTTCTACCTTTAATTTTCAAAAATTATTTCTCCCTAAGAATTTCAAAAATTGATTTTGGCCATCTCCTCCCACCCTTACACTTTCTTGAATCAACATTAATGTGAGAGGGATCAGAAAAGTTTATTAGGGAGGTAGAAGGGTCAAAACATGACAAAGTACGTTTTCAGGTTAATATTCATAAATTTTCTAGGGGAAAGCAAGAGGTAGACTTAATTCTCAAATATTCTTAACTCAATGTGCATCAAAACTTTTCTTTGTTAATTGATACATTTCATACACTCACTAGATCTTTAATCCTTTTTATGTTGAATCATGTGAACACATTCAACAGAAAATTAACCATGATTTCTTAATCAGTTGACAGCAACAAGTTATATGCCAAACATCACCTAGTTCTGTCTAAAAATACACAGAAAATGTGAATAATTGATCCTAAAAATTGAATTTTCTTTTAAAAAAATTATATTGCTTTTTAACAAAAGACTCAAAGCTCAAGACTGAAAAAGACTCGAAACAAAAGACTGAAAAAGAAAGCCCAGCAATGCACATATACATCATGATCCTTAACAAAAAAAAAAGCTATAAACCTTGATCCTTGTCAGAATGACTTATGTCCTCATCATCATCAGAAAATGGATCATATTTGATATCCCTAGATTTGCTGTTCTCATCCACATCTTTCAGTTTATCTCTTGGTTCTGATCCTTTCATTTCAACATCTTGCTTCTCTTCTTTTCCATTCATATCAGCTGGAGAACCTGGCAAATTAGCAGACTCATCATGTGTCACTGGAGGAGAGGATGCTTTTCTGGCAGGACAGTGACTAAAAATTATTAATAAGTCATAAGCTTCTGTGAATAATTAAAAATATCAATTAACATTTCAAAACAACAGAAAACTAAAAAGGTGGAACTTGGTGATCACATTCTGTTATGATAGCCAACTTCAAATGCATAATTTGTTGCCTCAAACAACTGCTCAAACATTGCAACCTGTTTACAACTCTTAATGTATAATACTGTCATACTAATGTAGTTTTTTTATGGTTCTCTAGGTGTCTGATCAAATTGTATGGTTACAATTATGACCCAAAGTCGTTGCCTTCAATACTAACATACACTGTATACAGTACCATACACTGGGTCACTTAATGGTAGCCAGAGTCCCTTCATCAAATTGCCTCTGTCAATTCACAGAATTCACTTCCACAAAATTACTCAGGCATGAGATATGTTCATGAATCCTGCAATACTAACATTTACCTTTCAACTGAATGTCTTTCCTAAAGAACTCATGAACTAACAGGGTCAAAACCAAAAGCCCTAATTTTGAGACAGTATCAACAAGACTCTTCTTCAGATCATCAAACCTATGACACTCTGGCAAGAAATGCTCAATGTAATCACCAATGCCTGGACTATCATGACAATGACAAACCTTATCCAGTTTTTTTAGACATTGCCAAGGTATACATTGTCCCAATCCAAAACAATCAATGAGTCTTTGTTCTTTCACTAGGTATCAGATGTCTACCTTAAGTTTGAACTTGCCTATGGTAAAGATGAATCCTGTAAACATTAGTTGGTGATTATGGCGGCTCAACTCATCAAACATATTCCAGAGTATGTGCTGTGGGTTAATGCACACTTCTTTGCTTAATATTTGCTTATTAATACAAGGGAAAAGAAATTGTTAGGAATACCATTATGGTGTGCTGGCCCTACTCTCAATTGAAAAAATAGGAGTTTACATATTTCCAAGATTTGTTCACTAAATTCTTCAAAAAAGTTTTACAATCTGATTTTCTAGTGTCTTCAGTTTCAATAAGCACAATTGCTAAGCTCCTTAATCTTATACAATTCATTGTTGATATCATACAGATTTATTAGTTTTAGCTGGAAAATGATCCCTCTCCAGAAGCAATGCTTACTGGAATTATTAAGAATAGTTCAGAATTTCAGACTTTTTCTTATATTTCAATGGCAGCATTGGGTCCTATTGGGTTTAATTGCCTTTTATCCAGCCCAGTTAGTTCTATTGACAAAACCTCCCACCCTGAGTTCCAATATATAAAATTTATTTCAACAAAATATTGCATTTAAAAATAAGAAATGTGAACTTAAAAAACAAACATACCTGAAAAAATCAATGCTGGAATCATTATTATTCAAAATTTTTTGTGCTGCATCAAGGTACAAAACTGTACATCCATCACAAAGAGACATGATTTGATTGACGAATGCTTGGAAAATAATTTGGCTAATGAAACTGACCACACTGTTATTTTCTCTAATTTTTTCTGTTTACATTCAATTTTATAGTCAATGACAAAGTTTCAAATTGTAAAATTTAGCACTATTTTTTTGTCAATATTATCTAAAAATACAAACTTAAATCAAAACAATGGGAAAATAGTTAATATTTCAGTTGCCTAATAAATGAGGTTTGAATTTTCATAAATAAGTACAGCATTATGAAATATATTAATATTGAACAACTTATTTATAAACTTGCAATATGTTTTTAACCACTTTTCAATAACTTAACTAGTGTTGATTACTTCTTTGTGTGATTACAAAAATGAAATACCTTTGGGGCCCCTTTAAGGGCTCAAGATGCAATTAGTCTCAGAAGATATGACTAAATTATGAAAGAGCATAAAAAAAGGATGAAATGACATTTTCACTTTTAACTTGGTTGAATTATGTGACCCAGTACAAATTTACCAGTTAGGTTAGATTAAAATTGAATTTGCATGTAAGTAGTTATCATATTCAGATAGAACATAAAAAAAGGCATGAATCAGTATAGGCTATTTAATTTATTTATAGGTCATTTATTTGAATTGTTCAATATTTACCCATTAGAGAATTCAATAGAATTCGTCCAAGAATAGGCCTATAGGCTAGAGGGCAATCTTTATTACTTAGAATGTAGGTCATTCTTCTGGAGCGTGCCAAAGTACAGGGACAGCTGCAAACATTGTTTAGAATAACATTTTTTTTTTAAATATTCCTATAAAAATTCTCATTTCTAAAAAATAAGAAGGGTGAGGTTTATGTTAACACACTATTTAGGTAGCTAAGATATAAACTTTCCTCAATAGTCAGAAATACACCCTGAATCCAAACTCAACATTCATTTGAGTCAGAAATGAGCTTTACCCCTACCCTATATATACCAGTTCATGGTATATATTTATGCATTAGGGAGGTGGGGGTAAAGTTCATTTCTGATGCAAATGAACATTAAATTTGTTTCAGGATACAACTCTAACTATAAAGGCAAGCTTGAACTTACTTTACCCCCCCCCCCCATGTGCAAATATATGCCTTGAATTAGTATACTTAGGGGTGGGGGGTAAAGTTTGTTTCTGACACAAATACATGTTAAGTTTGGATTCAGGGTCAATTTTGACAATAGAGGAAGGCTAAGTTTGTTTCCTAGCTACCTGAATAGTCTGTTAATACAGACCTTACCCAATAAGAAACTTAATCACATTAACAAAGAATTTACTTTTTTGGCATTTTCATTTAAAAATATAAAATCTGAAATGACAAATCTGTCTCAACTTCCTTTATTTTAGAGAATTCTGTTTTTCCTCCTGAAGAGTGGGAATGCTAAATTGATAAGCTACCAAAAAAACTTTAGACTAGCCTACTTTAATTTTGGACTTCCAGTCTTTTGATTGGATCTAGCCTGGCACTGAAAGGGATTAGGCTAGGCTATCTCACTGAGCCATATTCAGAATCTTCCTAAATCTAAGACAGAGATTTTTGAAATTTATAAATCAGGATGGATACAAGGCATGAAGCTCAAAATGTGGTAAAATTGGAGCAAACAGTATTACTGGCTTTCATATAAAGTGAATATATCACTTGATGCCTTTTTTAATGCTCTTTACAAATGTAATAATTGCTTCTACCAGAAATTCAGATTTAAGCACTTTTTGACCTCTTAAAAATGACCTAAATATGGGGTCATTACAAATCTGTAATAGTTTAGAAATAAATTTGGGCTAAATATTTGCACATCAGGGGGGCTGGGGGGGGGGGGGGGTAAAGCATAGCATATATTAAATATGTAAACTAACCATTGTTGTTTTTTTTTTCAAAGATCTGTAAATAGGTGTACATTCCCTATATCTAGTTAAAGACAAATCACCAGTACAACAGCACAAACACATAAAAAAAAACAGCAATGGTTAGTTTACGTTTTTAATATATGCTATGCTTTAAAAACATCCCCCATCCTCCCCCCTGATGTGCAAATATATAGCCCAAATTTGTTTCAAAACTATTACAGATTTGTAATGACCCCATATTTAGGTCATTTTTAAGAGGTCAAAAAGTGCTTAAATCTGAATTTCTGGTAGAAGCAATTATTATATTAGTAAAGAGCATAAAAAAAGGCATTGAGTGGTATGTCCACTTTATATGAAAGCCAGTAATACTGTTTGCTCCAATTTTACCCCAAATGCTTTCCTTGTGCCTTGTATGAGCAGTAGCCTAGCCTAGATCTATTTCTCAAAGCTTCAATTTTAAAATAGAAGAGTGTAAAGGATTATTGTCTTTTAGAGGAGGGGGGTGCAGAGCTAGTTACAGTAAAATTCTAGATGAGTGACTTCTTGCTATTTCAGAAAGAGGTTAGGTTAGGAAACTGAAACTTTCAGGGATGGGTCCACAGGCTAAAGTATATCCTGGGAAAGTATTTAAAGTTCCCACCACCACCCCTTCTCCTTCTAGAGAGCCCTGAAACTCACCTACATGACAGGTCTATAACTATTGAAATTTTGACAGAATAATATTTTACCTTAATTTTCAGTTACCAGTTGCTTTTTCTCTGCCCTTAGTTCTGAAAATGCAATTCCTGTTATTTGAGTAGAATTCTGAACCATATCATTGCTGTTTTTTTTCAAAATTTAGGAAATGTATTTGCGTATCTTTAAAACCTTATAAATTGGGATTGAGCAAAGTTGTGAAGCTGAAAACAATTTTGTTATACTTGATTCAAGCAGAAGATCTATTTTGTAAGGTTTCATTTTTATAACACACATACTTTTAAAGGTCATCAAAGGTCAGGACCCTGTAGAGGGAGAGAGAGTATAGGTAGGTACTTCAAAATACCTTCCCAGGAAATATTTTAGCCTGTAGACCCATCCCTGAAAGTTTCATTTTCCTAGCCTAACCCCTTTCCAAGATAGCAAGAAGTCACTAAGCTAGAATTTTACTGTTACACTGAAAAAATAAGAAGGGTGAGGTTTATATTATGACATTATTTAGGTAGCTAAGATATAAACTTACCTCAACAGTCAGAATTGCACCCTGAATCCAAATTTAATATTCGTTTGTGTCAAAAATAAGCTTTACCCCTACCCCTATATATACCAATTCATGGTATATATTTACAAATTAGGGAGGTGAGGGTAAAGTTCATTTCTGATGAAAATGAACATTAAATTTATTTCAGGATGCAATTCTAACTATAGAGGCAAGTTTGAACTTACTTTACCCCCCCCCCCCTCATGTGCAAATATATGCCATGAATTAGTATATAGCCTATAGGGGTGGGGGTAAAGTTCATTTCTGACACAAATGCATGTTAGATTTGGATTCAGGGTGCAATTTTGACAATAGAGGTAGCCAAGGCTAAGTTCATTTCCTAGCTACTAGAATAGGCTAGTCTATTAATACAGACCTTACCCAATAAGAAACATAATCATATTAACAAAGAATTTACTTTTTTGGTATTTTCATTTAAAAATACAAAGAAATGACAAATCCGTCCCAACTTCCTTTATATTTGAGAATCATATTTTTCTACCCAGCAGTTTTTGTGGTAAAATTCTATAGTTAATTGACTTCTTGCTATCTCAGAAAGGGTTTAGGTTAGGAAAATGAAACTTTCAGGTATGAATCTACAGACTAAAGTGTGTCCTGGGAAGGTATTTTTAAAGTGCCCACCTCCACTCCTTCTCCCTTTAGAGGGCCTTGAAATTTGCCCAGATGACAGGTTAATAAACCTATTGAAATTTTGACAAAACAACATTTTACCATAATTTTCAGTTACTAGTTGCTTTTTCTCTGCCTTTAGTTCTGAAAATGCAATTCCTGTTATTCAAGTAGAATTTTGAGCCATATCAATGTTTTTTTTCAAAATTTAGGAAATGTATTTGCATATCTCTAAAACATTATATAATAGAATTGAGCAAAGTTATGAAGCTGAAAACAATTTTGTTTACTTTAATTAAGCAGAAGATCTATTTTGCAAGGTTTCACTTTTATAAGACACATATTTTTAAAGGTTATCAAAGGTCAGGGTACTCTAGAGGGAGAAGGAGTGGAGGTAGTTGTTTCAAAATACCTTCCCGGGACATCCTTTAGACTGTAGATTCATCCCTGAAAGTTTCATTTTCCTAAACTGAACCCTTTCTGAGATAGCATGAAGTCAATTAACTAGAATTTTACTGTAGTTGCTTCAAAGTACCTTCCTGGGACATACTTTAGTCTTTAGATTCATCCCTGAAAGTTTAATTTACCTAACCTAAACCCTTTCAGAGATAGCAAGAAGTCAATTACCTTAAATTTTACCAGACTTTATGTAGGCTAGGCCTTCTTTAATTTTGGACTTTCAGTCTTTTCATTGGATCTAGCCTGACACAGATAGAAATTAGGCAATTCACTAAGCCAGAATCTTCCTAAATCTAAAACAGATATTTTTGAAATTTACAATCAGGATGGAGAAGAGGCAAGAAGCTCAAAATGCTATCCTTGTGCCTTGTTTGAGCAGAAGCCTAGCCTAGATCTAGGCTACTTCTCAAAGCTTCAATTTCAAAATACAAGATTGTAAAGGATTATTGTCTTTTAGAGGAGGGAGGTACAGAGCAAGATACTTCAAAATACCTTCCTGGAGTAATTTTTAAGAATCTGAATTTATTTCAGAAAGTTTCATTCCATAACTCAGCTAGGTCTACTTTCCAAGACAGCCTCACAAGAAACAGCTCAGTCATAACTTTATCGAGAAGGTTATCTGAATCTTATAAAAGTTAATAACTGATTACCTTCTTTCATCATGAATTTCCATTCTTTTAATAGGCTACTTTCTCAAAAAAATTATCGAAAATTAATGCCTTAATGTTTTTTACTTCTACTTCTTCCATAGAATACAGCATGTTCGCAAGCTTTAGAAATAGCAGTTTGTCCTAGATGTCCCAGCTAATGACCAAAATTCAACAGCTGGCTTTTCGTCATTTTCTTAACCAAAATTCGATGAGTTCAACGTTTGAAAGATGAGTTATTAGTTCGAAACATTTATAAAAAAAAACATTTTTCAATTAAATTTTTGAACAAAAATGAATGTTTGTGTCGGATGAATTAGTGTCTTATGTTGTTTTTCTTTTTCGTGCCCCATCTGTTCTTATATAAATGGGTATTAAATACATTCATTCATTCATATGAACAACGTAATATGATCTTTCCAGTAATAATGGAATATATAACTGCTTTAACATTTACAGCTTAAAAGCTAGACTTAATAATTTAAGGAATAAAGTTTGTGAGCTAGCAGGTCTCTTGGGAAACAAAAGTTAGAAACTTAGCTAGAAATATGAGTAGAACTCTAGTAAAACAAAGAAAAGAAAAAAAGAGGAGGGGATTTTTCAAGAAGTATTTGAATGATTTATTGTATGAGAATAAGATAAAAGTAAGGAAAGTGTAGAAAACACTGGTATATAAACTAAAGGTGTGTTAATTGGAGCCCGTGTGCAAAATTGTTAAAGATCTTGGAGATGCAGCCAGGCGGTATACTAGTGAAATACCGCATTAGTTTGTAAATTAAGAGAGGAAACACTCAATTTGGACTTTTCCAAGTCTAATGAAGAAAAAAGGTCTCGTCTAGCTATAAGGAAAGAAAAGATTTAACAAGAGAAGAGCAAAACGCTTTGTGTACGTGGTGAATAGCGATAGAGTTACAAGAAATGATACAGAATTAAAACGGTTTTGTCAATTTAAGAGCAAAGGAAGATTTGTTTCGTGATAAATAACTAGAGACACTACTAAAATAATTGAAAATCGTAAACCCTTAGGGAATTGATGGTGTGGCAAATGATTCTTAAAAATATAGTGATTCTAAAGTGATAATTAGTGATAATAAAAGAAAGTTCCTAGCGATTTATAGAAACTCCAATTTAACCGCCTTATAAGAAACATGATAAGATTAATTGTGGTAATTACCAAAACATTAGCTTGGTTTCTGTAGGAGGCATATAGCTTAGTATGATGATTCTTTTTTGACTTAGAGATGCTGTAGATAAAGTTTTAAGAGACAACAGTGCTGTTTTAAGATGGGGAGAGAGTGCGTCAAGCAAGTTTCCACTTTATGATTAATAAGTTAGAAGTGCTTGAGCCATCTCACCCTTTTAGTCATCAGTTTCATAGATTATCAACAATTGTTTCATTCAGGCAATAGGAGAGCTTTGGCGAAAGTCCTACCCTTGTAAGGTATCCCAGATACATACATGATTTGAGTGTCCAGCGTGAAATATTAGCAAAATAAATGATTTTCTGAAGGTTCTGAGAGACTGGGTGCAAGAATAGGTTTAAAAATCAATGTCTAGAAGACTAGGTCGCTTAGACTGGTAATAAAGAAATGTTAAGAGCTGATGCTGGATATTGCGGTCGATCAAGTAGATTGCTTTACTTACATGGTTCGTATCAGAGGCAAGGCTTTTGTGTTGCCATAGTAGAGACCCACAAGGATACAATGTATTGTTGTTTCTCCCAAGAGCCATCATATGGAAGGTGTGATTGTACAAACTTTGAAAGGGGCTCATCCGATTAGAAACTTAAATTTCTAGTGGTCTTTTTAAGAGTTGAATGTATTTGGAGCGCAATCAACACCCTCTCATGCTCATTTTCCCTTGAAGATCGCTTCAGGTTATGCAAGGATGCGTTGTAAGTTACACACGCTGATTATTCTTTACTTGTAAGGTTTTTCTTTTATTGAAAAAAAAACAGTATGTTTGATCCTGGGTCTCCAAAAAGGTTTTGGGTATAAAGCTGAAACTTTACATAATTTTTAAAAGAACTGTCGATAAAAATTAGTTACATTATGTGCTTTCAATGGCTTTCAAAGGGTGTACTGATTCGGTACCGACCTGATTCGGTATTAAGTTGAATCTTCTGGAGTATATAGAGGAATAGGCTGTAGAGTGACTGGAGAGGTACGATTCCCCTCGCCTTTTTTAAATGCCTCCTCGTCTCAACACTGATCGAAAAAGTGAAAAAGTCATATTATTCAGAATAGTCAAATGGTCTAATAGGTTTACATGTGTGGATGCTATAACCCTCATAACCCCAGGGCAAGCATTGTACATTATGCAATTTGCCATTGTTTACTTGAAGCATTTATCATTGGGAAAGGAGGAAATTTTGATCATGGGAGCGTTCAAAAACACTAAGGGTGAAATGAAATTTCAGAGAATATTGAGGGATGTGTTTAGCTAAATCAACAGACAGTATGTGCGTCAAGTCTATAAGTATGCGTATGTACAAGTATCCTAAGAATAGGTAAGGGTATTAATTTGAAACTTTTAGAGCTACTACTGCTACCGCTACTTTGCCTGCAACTTTGACTACTCTCGACTTTGATTAAGAATATTCTTGACTATGTATAAAATTACTTGTGACGGCAACTACTTGCAACTATGACTACTTGTGTCTCCAAATACAATTGCTTGTTGTTGTGACTTGTCCAGACTGTGACCGTGACTCCTAAAGGAAGGCTGAGTGTATGAAATAGAAACTTTCAGAGAGGGTTTGAGGGGTATTCAAAAGTAATCGGAGGCAGGAAGACCATCATCACTTGCCTAATTTAAAGGCTTCCTGTCAAACACTAATCGAAATTTGAAAAATTCTATTGTTCAAAATCGTCAAGAGGTCTAATAACCATGCCTCCTGGAATGCTAAGCCCTCTGCAGCCTCAAGGGCAAAAGTTTCAAACTGTACAATTTGACGATAGTTTACATACAATATTTATCATTGGAAAGGGCAAATGTTTGAGTCTGGTGTGTCTGGGAAAGCCAGGAGGGCTAAATTGAACATCAGGGAATGTTGAGGGGCTACTGAACTAACCCAAAAGATACTTAATGCATCCAGACTATCATAAAGAAGAACCTGCAACGTTTTAGGAGTGGCTAAGGTTATTAACTGGAAACTTCCAGATTTACTACTACTCGCAATACTGCTGGGCTTTTAACCGCGACTAGTTGGAACTACGACTGTGACTACTTGTGACTGCGACAATGTACGACTTTGACAACCTGTGACTGTAACTAAATACTGAATAAAATCAAAACATTTTTTCTGTATTCTGATTGTCAAAGGGCACATCCTCGCTATCTCTGGAACGGATGAGGGTATTAAGTTGAAAATATCAGGGTATGTTGTGCTTGGAGAGGAAAGGGCTCCCTCGTCCTTTTTAGATGTCCCATCCATCTCAACACTGATCAAAATTATGAATGAGCCAACCTGTTGAAAATAGTGAAAAGCTCTATGGCTCTGGAGATTCCACACCCTTAAAGTCCCTGGGGAAAGAGTTGTAAATTACTCAATTTATACATTGTTTACCTACAGGATTTATCAATGGGACACAAGGGGGAGTGATCCCAGGGTGTATCTGAAAAGGTTAAGGGAATTAAGGGGGAATTCCAGTAAAGGTTGAAGGGGATTTTAATCTAAATGAAAAGGCATTCTGTTCACCCGGATTATGAAAAGGGCACATCTAAAATATCTTAGGAGTGGCTATGGGTATCAAACTGAGACATATAGAGCCACTATTGCTACTTACTACTATGACTGCAACTGTAAATGATTCCAATGTAGCTTCGCCTACCTGCAATTGCGGCTTTGACTATTTGCGATTGTGACTACGACTTGCTTGTGACTCCGACAATGACTACAATTGAAACTACTTATGACTGCGAATACTTTTGACTATGGCTGTAACTAATTGCATATACGATTGCAAAAACAATCAAATTTGACAACTTGTGGCTGTAAATACTTATGACTACGAATTCTAGCAACATATTCTGAAAGCTTCAACTTAGTACTCTAAGGCTATAACGCTCCTGAGACAATGGGGATACACTCCTTTAACATCCTGCATGCACATAATGTATGTTTTGATTTGGTAGTAGGAGCAGAAATAGCAACAGCAGTAGAAGTACTAGCAGTAATAGTAGCAGCAGTAGTTGCAGCAATAGTAGTATGCACTTAGTTCTTTTTGTTTAGTCAAACAATCCTTAAAGTTAAAATTCATATTCTTGGCCTTTTCTGAGATTAAATAAAAAAAAACAAGTTTTTTGAAATGAAAGTAAGGAGCGACATTAAAACTTAAAACGAACAGAAATTACTCCGTATATGAAAGGGGTTTTTCCTCCTCGACACCCCGCTCCTTACGCTAAAGTTTTTTATTGTTTTAAAAAGTAGAGTTGCGAGAAAGAATCAAACTTTAGCGCAAGGAGCGGGGTGTCGAGGAGGAAAAGCCCCTTTCATATACGGAGTAATTTCTGTTCGTTTTAAGTTTTAATGTCGCTCCTTACTTTCATTTCAAAAAACTTGTTTTTTTTTATTTAATTTCTGAAAGTTTTTGAATTAATGCATGTCTGATTTTGGCTCTCCGTACATAAATTATTAAAATGAAATTTGCATATTAATTCTTTTTTTGGCTAAATGGCTTTCTCTTAGTTTTGATCAGACGATTTTGAGAAATAAGGGGTGGGGAAGGAGGCCTAGTTGCCCTCCAATTTTTCGGTTACTTAAAAAGGCAACTAGATCTTTTAATTTTTAACGAACGTTTTTATTAGTAAACAAAATACGTAACTTAAGAATTAACTTACGTAACAAACTTTTATACTCTTATATTTTTGATTATATATATGAGAGGGTTGGTCCCCTTGTTAATACCTTACTCTTCACACTAAATCTTGTTTTGTCCTAATTCTTTAAGAATGACCCCTGAATCAGAAAGGCCGTAGAATAAATAGTTGAAATTACTTAAAAAATTTTTAGCATAAAGAGCGAAGTATTTATCTCCTCCTAAATACCTCGCTCTTTATGCTAAGTATTTTTAGAACCCCTCATATGCGTAATAGTCTCTGTTTGTTTTACGTTTTAATGCTTCTCCTTACTTTCAATTGAAAATTTTTTTTCATGTTTATATTTTCATTGTTTTTTTATAGTAATGATAGACAGTCCTGCGCCCTTTTCATTGAATTTATCTTCCCCCATGAAATATTCCTCCAAGGAAAGATCCTCCCTTATAGCCCCCTCCCCTGAACCCCACACCCAAACCAAAAAAATCCCCTTGATAACGTCGGTACACTTCCCAGTAACTATTACTGTATGTAAACATTGGTCAAAGTTTGTAACTTGAAGCCCCTCTCCCAGGGACTGTGGGAGGTAAGTCATCCCCAAAGACATAGTTATTATGGTTTTCGACTATGCGGAACAAAATGGCTATCTCAAAATTTTGATCCGTTGACTTTGGGGAAAAAATGAGCGTGGGAGGGGGCCTAGCTGCCCTCCAATTTTTTTGGTCACTTAAAAAGGGCACTAGAACTTTTTATTTCCGTTAGAATGAGCCCTCTTGCAACACTCTAGGACCACTTGGTCGATACGATGACCCCTGGGAAGAAAAACAAATAAACACGCACCCGTGATTTGTCTTCTGGCAAAAAATACGAAATTCCACATTTTTGTAGATTGGACCTTGAAATTTTTTCAATAGGGTTTTCTGATACGCTGAATGCGATGGTGCGGTTTTCGTTAAGATCCTATGACTTTTAGGGAGTGTTACCCCCTATTTTCCAAAATAAGCCAAATTTTCTCAGGCTCGTAACTTTTGATGACAAAGACTAAATTTGATGAAACGTATATATTTAAAATCAGCATAAAAATCCGATTCTTTTGATTTATCTTTTAGCATCGAAATTCCGTTTTTTAGAGTTTTGTTTACTATCGAGCCGGGTCGCTCCTTACTACAGTTCGGTTACCACGAACTGTTTGATTCCCATATTCGGTTAAGTTTCACTCTAATTTTTATGGGAATATTCCAACCCGCTTGGAAGTGCGTCAAGGTGGTGTTCTTTCACCGTATCTTTTCAGTATTTGTATCCGCAGTGTGTTATACAAAATTATGCCCTTTCTTTTATGTAATTTGGTAAATGTCTCTTGTATTGCATATGCGGATGATATACTTCTAGATCTAGCCTCTCGAATTCCGTATCATCTATTTCAAAACATTTCAAAACTGTTGGTCTGTCATTGAATATTGATAAGTGTGAGTACCTAGTCTTTAATGCAAAGTCTATGCCCATTTGAAATCCGCGTTTTAACTTCTCCGTCCATTGTGTCTCTGATTTGTGGCGGTCAAGCATTCATATTTATTGGAATCTACTAGCTTTTAGGATCAATATTGTACGGCATATTAAAGAAAACTTAAAGCGGGTTATGGTAAAATAGTAGCTAATCGTGGTCATTGTTATCGAAAAGCGCTTGCATTGCTATACACTAGTTTTTGCGACCATTCAATACTTTTCCTATCTGGTATTTCACCTATCCTGAAAAAAAAGACAAGATCTGGCTATATTATATTATATTTCCGCTATTGTAAGTTTCTGTTTCATTTACCCCGGTCTTATAGGAAAAAGAAAATAATTCGGTATTTCGGGGCTTTTGACATTATTACTCCTTTGCGGTAGTTAGGCTCAAAATTGGAAAAGGATTATATTTTTTCTCTGGGCCCCTTCCACCTCTTAGTTCGTTTATTTTCCCGCTAGTTTTCACCTGTTTTCGCTTTATAGTTGTGTTATCTCTTAGCAGTTCTTTCGTTAGTTGAGTTATGGTTGTGGTATATATGTTTTATCGCTCGTATAGTTGTGTTATTTTCAAATTATAATCCATAATAGAGAGGCTCCAAATACCCAGCATTGTATATTAAGCTCTGAATTTGACGTTTTTTCTAACGTGACCAGATTCGTCCTTCGCCCTGCACCCTTTTCATTGAATTTTCTTCCCCCATGACATATTTCTCCAAGGAAAGATCCTCCCACATAGCCCCCTCCCCTCAACCCTACCCCCAAAACCAAAAAAATCCCCCTGAAAACGTCTGTACACTTCCCAATAACCATTATTATATGTGAACACTGGTCGAAGTTTGTAACTTGCAGCCCCTCCCCAAGAGACTGTGGGGGAGTAAGGCATCCCCAAAGACATAGTTATTGTGGTTTTCGACTATGCTGAACAAAACGGCTGTCTCAAAATTTTGATCCGTCGACTTTGGGAAAAAAGTGAGCGTGGGAGGGGGCCTAGATGCCCTCCAATTTTTTTTGGTCACTTAAAAAGGGCACTAGAACTTTTCATTTCCGTTAGAATGAGCCCTCTTGCGACATTCTAGGACCACTTGGTCGATACGATGACCCCTGGGGAAAAGAAAAAAAAACCAAAAAAACAAAAACAAATAAACACGCACCCGTGATTTGTCTTCTGGCAAAAAATACAAAATTCCACATTTTTGCAGATAAGAGCTTGAAACTTCTACAGTAGGGTTCTCTGATACGCTGAATCTAACGGTGTCATTTTCTTTAAGATCCAAAGACTTTTAGGGGGTGTTTCCCCCTATTTTCCTAAATAAGGTAAATCTTCTCAGGCTCGTAACTTTTGATGGGTATAACTAAACTTGAAGAAACTTATATATTTAAAATCAGCATTAAAATGCGATTCTTTTGATGTAGCTATTGATATCAAAATTCAATTTTTTAGAGTTTTGGTTACTATTGAGCCGGATCGCTCCTTACTACAGTTCGTTACCACGAACTGTTTGATATTGCTGATTCGTCCTTTTGACAACCTGCATGCAAATGTTGTGTTTTGATTTAGCTCACCATCACCCTAAGAACTCCCTCAAAGCTGCAATTTAATACTCATATCCTTAGAATTAGTAGCAGCAGGAAGAACAATGCGGTTTTGGAAAAGGTAGAGGACGTGTCGACCAAGTCTTCACTCTTAGGTAAATAATTGACAAGTCCCTTCGTTGTCAAACACCTTTGGTTCTCAGTTTTATCGATTATGAGCAAGCTATCGATTCTGTTGATAGAAGAGTATTAGCAAAGGTCTTATCCTTATATGGTACGCCAGAAAAATACATTAAAGTGATCGCTATGTACGAGAATAATACTGCTGTGGTTAAGGTAGGAAATGAGGTTAGCAACTGGTTTTCTATGAAATCAGGAGTTAAGCAGGGTTGTGCTCTATCCCCCTTTTTATGGATCATTTTGACGGACTTCGTTTTAAGGAGCACAGGAAAGGCAATTGGAGACCATGGAATTAAATGGGGAGGAAAAACGCTCCTGGACTTAGATTATGCTGATGATTTAAGCTTATTAGATGAAAGTGTGAACAAAATGAATGAATTTTTAGAGGTTTAACGAATTCAGGGTGCTAAAATAGGCTTGCAAATTAATGTTAAGAATACTAAGTCACTAAGACTAGGAATAAGTGAAGTTGAAAAGGTGACATCGGGTAACGAAAAGATTTATCAGGTTGGGAGCTTCACTTACCTTGGTAGTATCATTAGTAAAGATGGTGAGAGCAGTAAAGAAAAGGAGCAGTGAAGATGTTAAAAGCAGAATAGCTGAGGCTCAGGGTGTTTTTTCACAGTTAAAAAAAGTTTGGAAGAATAGAAAAAATAAGTGTGCAAACCAAGATTAGAATATTGGAAGCTACAGTGATGACAGTGGTCAAATATGGCACTGAAGCATGGGTGCTTCGAAAAGCAGATGAAAATTTACTAGATGTTTTCCAGAGAGATTATCTACGGATTGTTCTGGGTACCCGGCTGACTGACCGTATTTCAAACAGTATGTTGTACAAAAAATGTGGTTCAATCCCACTTTCTAGGGCTATAATGAAAAAAAGGTTGAGATGGCTAGGCCATGTTCTACGGATGAAGGATGCCAGATTGCCGAAGATTGTCCTTCTTGGCCAACCGTCTGGGGCTACATGGAAAGCAGATTGTCCTTGTCTGGGTTGGGAGGATGTCATAAATAAAGATTTAAAGGAAATGGGAACTTCCAGAGAGGGTGTACAGAGGAAGGCAATCATGAACTTTGACGATAATTCTCAAAATTGCATCCATTTCATTTCGTACACAAGCGCAATTACTTAATCTCTGGTAAAAAAAAAACATTGTCATATGAGAAAAATGGAATCCCCATGAACACAGGGTAAGGCAACTTATTTGCTAAATCTAAGTGTTGTAAATTTTGGATATGTACACCTTTGTTCCGCTATGTAAGTTCTGAAAGTTAAAAACTGAAATTAAATATTCTTCACACCTCTTTGTAAGGGTTTTCTTATGAGAAGGCTATTACATTTAAATGAGGCTTGGGAAAAATTTTTGGGGCTGGCAATTTACCAGACAAATAACAATTAACATTTTTTTGGCATGCTGACCCATTGTCCACATTGTGCAGGTGCTGATATTTTGATTTACTACCTTCAGTAGGGAGTGCAATGCGAGGTTTCGGGGAAGTCATCCGACAACTCTCATTCTTTCGCTCCAGATTTCTTTAAGCGCCCCTTTGGAGCTGAATCGACTCTGGCTGAGTTTACACAGTCGCATCATTGGTCCCCGTTCTAAACCTAATAATTGCTAATACCTGGACTTCAATGACTGGTCTTACAGACACAGGATTGCAAGTCCAGCGTGTTAACCATTTGGCTAGTACGGTAAATTATCGCTACCATTTGCAAAAATATTGCATCTGTCCGAACCCATGGTGTGACAAAAAGTAGCGGTCAATGTTCCTATTAAATGAACAATTGTTTAGGGTCATGAAACTATTGTTAATAGATGCATTTTGACTTTTGGAACATCTTTTCTCTCTTGCATAACTACCGCAAACTCACCGTTATGGAGTCGTTCCGGCCCAAATATTCTTGTATTTACACATAGCCTATAGAATTACAATCATTTCCGTTTTCGTTGATCGGATATTTGAAATCGCGAATCTGCTATAGTTTAGAAACAAATTTGGGCTATATATTTGCACATTAGGGGGTGGGGGTAAAGCATAGCATATATTAAATGCGTAAAGTAACCATTGCTGTATTTAATATATGCTATGCTTTACAACTCCCCCCCCTAATGTGCAAATATATAATAGCTCCATAACGGTGAGTTTGCGATAGTTTTGCAAGAGGGAAAAGATGTTCAAAAAGTCAAAATGCATCTATTAACAATAGTTTCATGGCCCTAAACAATTGTTCAGGTAATAGGAACATTGACCAAAGTAGCCCCCAACTCATGTAAACTTTGGTTATATGCTCCTCAATTTCGCTATGTAAGTTCTGAATATTACGAACTGAAATTAATTACAAGTCCATCACCTCTTTTTACTGTTTTGTCTCTTGTTCGGATCAATATATTTCGACAAACAAGCATAGTGTATGCTATATTCTCTTGTTGCATTACTCTACGCTTTTGAGTGTCTTGCGCTTGCGTTTCCATCTATTGTTGATGAAGTAAATGCTTTCCCTCAAATTAGTTAAGTGCTACTACTCATAGCAGAACAGGTGAAAAACTGAATGAACAAGTGAGGACTATTGTGGAAGGATTAACTTTCATTTACTGCACATTCCTTTGTCAAGAGCCAAGTTGTAAGTGTCTAATAATGTCAAGTACCTGGGTTCTAAAGCCTCTCTACTTCTACTAACTGTTGAAGAGCACATGGCACAAGTTCCAGAAAATATAGAGGTGGGAGGGGGGGGGGCAAAATATATTTGAAAATATAGCGACCCAACTTCCCTTTTGTTTATTTTTTGAAATTGAAAGGTATAAAAAGATTTTTTTTTTCAAAATCTACAGAATGGAGGCTAAATGCCACTTCCAGTTATCCCTACTGAGGGACCTGTTAAGATATCGAATGAACCAATGGTAAGTTTTTTGGTGTGATCGTAGTTACTCATATCAAAGACTTCTCCAGGGGACGGGGTTCTTGGGTTCTGGACACCCTCAAAATCCATATTTCTCCCGAATTTCTAGGAATTTTTTAAATTATAAAATCATAATGATTCTTATTGTTGACCCCCTCCACCGAATCAAGTCATGCAACCGAATTAACTGCTATGATCTTTGTTCTCGTAGCATAACATGAGAAAAACCAAATCAATAAATGAGGAATGTGATTCAAGGATTATTCGATGGATATTTAATTTACTGTATAATTCCTTCTCAAAAAGTGCGTTTTATGTATCACCAAAATTCTACGTTACACTACAAAGTTGTTGAGTTCTAAAGGCTTGCTTACTGACTCTACAACCCATAGGAGAACAGCCCAAAATTGAAAGAATAAATGGTCTTGGGGTATAATTGTAGCCACAACTATTAGGAACGAACCCAGAGGTTTGGGCTCGATTGCCCGCGAAATCCTAAAATCGGAGAATTTTTTGTTACTTTATTAAAATTATACAACACAATTCGGTACTTATCACTCAGTTTTGGTACCACACTGAAGCTCTTGGTCTAACAGAACTAGTTTCTTTCTATATTTCAGTATTTATTAAACAAAATAAAAAGCAAGTTTTTTTCAAATGAAAGTGAGGAGCAACATTAAAACTTAAAATGGATAAAAATTATTACGTAAATGAAGGGGATTGCCTCCTCCTCAACACCTCGCTCTCCACGCTAAGGTTTTTTAGTACTTTGTTAAAAGCTTCTTATTGTTCCAGTTAAACCATCCGTGTGTTTCATAAACCGTTCATTAAGAATTGGGACGGTTAATGGACCGTCCCAATTCTTGGGATTACACTCTTAATATATGCAATAATATCAGCTCGTTTTAAGATCTAATGTTGCTCCTTACTTTCCATTGAAAAAGCTTGTTTTTTATATTTAATTTCTTATCTTCTTTTAAATAATACCAGGATAACCGGCTCCTTTACGGAGAATTAACCCTCCTCCCGGAATTATCCTCTAGACAATTCAATCCCTGTGAAAATTTATCCCGGAAAATTGCCCTTAACATGTCCACGCGTAAAATTGAGAGGAAAAAGAGAAAACAAGAAACACAAATAATTTTGTATAATAATTATGACAAGTTCTCCCCACAAAATTTACCCTGAAAAGTTCACCCCCTGGAAACTTCCCTCCCTATGGAAAACTCTCCTGTGAAAAAACGCCCCAGCAGAACAGAAAAGTTGTCTCTCCCCCCACCCGAAAATGTATGGATACTTCCCAATAACAAATGCTAGGCGTAAACAACGGACAAATTTTATTACATAAAGACCTTTTCTCTGGTGCTGGGGGAGGGGGTAGTTTTACATCCAAAGGTATGGTTATTGAACCTTTCAACTGTGATGAACAAAATTACTATCACAAGATTTTGATCTCACTATTTTGGGAGAATAGGACGTTGGAGGGGTCTAGTTACCCTAAAATATTGTCGGTTATTTAAAAAAGGACATTAGAACTTTTAATTTTGTTTGAGCAAACCCTCTCCCAATATTCTAGGACTCCTGAGTTGATACAATCACCCCCGGGAAATAAAACAAATAAACGCACATCCGTGATTTTTCTTCTGGCAAAAAAGAAGAAGAAAATTTCACACTTTTGCAGATGGGAAGATGAAACCTTTACAATATGGTTCTCTGATACGTTGAATCTGATGGTGTTATTTTCATTAAGATTATTTTACTTTTAAGGGGTGTTACAATCTTTTTTTCAAAAGTAAGGCACATTTTCTCAGGCTCGTAACCTTTAATGGGTAATACTAAACTCAATGAAACCTATGTATCCGGAGTCAGTATAATAAGCAGTTCTTACAGTTTCAGTAACTATTGAGCCATATTGCTCCTTACTTATTGTTTGTTACCATGAACTGTTTGACTCGGTGATAATCAGCTTAGCGCGAGAGAACGTATATATACTACAATATAGGTATATTTTAGTTAAATAGTTTTGTTAGTATTTTGGTAAGGTTAGGACAAAATCATTTAATATAATGCGTTCTGTGGGGGGGGGGATCTGATTTCAATAATTTTCTGCTGTAGAACAGAAAACGCAACTTTGTTACTAAAGTATTGTATTTTCATCCGAATTTGGTATATTTCTTTAGGATTAACCTAACTTCACTTCTTGAGTGTAGTGGCTGTAAGAAATATTTTTTTCGTGGTAACGAACTGTAAATAAGGAGTTACCCGCCCACTAGTAGATAAAAATCTAAAATAAGGAAATTTGATAACAATTAATAAATCAAAATAATTGGCTTTTTATGCTGACTCTAAATATATGAAACTCTTTAAGTTTAACGTTCCCGTCAAAAGTTATGAGTCTACGAAAATTGGCCTTATTTTGAAATAGTAACCTCCCTCCCAAAACAATCAAGCAAACTTAACAAAAATTACACCAGCAGATTCAGTAAATCAGAGAACATTGCTGTAGAAGTGTCAAGGTCCTATCCATAAAAATGTGGAATATTGTGTTTTTTGCCAGAAGAAAAATCACAGATGAGTGTTTATTTTATTTATTTTGATTTCTCCAGAGTGATCTTGTCAAAGTATTTGTCGTAAAAGAACGAGAGGGAGGTCATTCAAACGGAAATTGAAAGCTCTGGTGCCCTTTCTGAATGACGAAACGATTGGAGGGCAGCTAGCCCCTATCTGCCACCCTGTTTTTCCCAAAGACGCTCGATCTAAATTTTGACACATCCTTTTGGTTCTATAGAGTTAAAAGGCACAGTGACTATACCTCTGGGGATGACATGCCCCCCCCCGAAGCCTCTGGGGAAAGGGTTGTGAGCAATGCAGTCGGCCAATTATTTTCGTATAGCATATGCTATTTGGGAAATATACAGAAACTTTTCCCATAGGATGAGGGAAAAATTTCCCTCATCCTCTATGGAGAGGATTCTCCATAGGATGTAAGTCTTCCTTTTGAAATTTTCTACAGGAGGACAAGATTTCTTGGAAAAACGATCAGAACTTATATAAATAAAACGAGCCTATTCAACTGAAATTCAGGAGCAGCATCAAAACTTAAAACGAACAGAATAACTATTTGAGGAGGTTACCCCTTCCTCTATACCTAGCTCTTTACTCTGTAGTTTGACTTTTTGTCCCCCTTTTGTAAGGATAGATGCTGAAACATAAGGGTCATTTAGTTAAAAAATAAAGCTTTTTTAAAAGACTAAATATATTTAGCATTAAGAGCAAGGTAAGAAAAAGGGGTTAACTCCTTTCTCAATCCTCTTCTCTGTTCGTTCTAAGTTTTTAAGGTGCTCCTTAATTTCAGCTGAAAATCGCTGTTTTTTCATAAATAACTTTTGTTTACCACACATTTCTTCCTTTTGAGAAACCAATCAAGATGAGCAAAAACAAAATAAGTTGGGATGACGCCCCCTCGTGTCTTGTAAAGACCAGAACCTAATCTACATTTTACTAAAAACAATCCTTATTTCAGGTTGAATGTTTCTATTTCTCATTATACCGAAAAAAAACCCTGTGATAACCAGGATTACTGAAAAAAAAACAGCAAATGGATTTGGATTGATAGTTTATTATACATATAATGATATTTATTCCTTAAAGTGTTAGTAATTTCTAATTTACGAAGGTTATAAAAGTGAAAACATTTCAAACGTAATTTGTTTTCAGTAAAGTAAAAATTAAATTCTGATCTTCAGAAAGCATGGGAAGCGTCAACCCTACTCATTTTAGTTCCTGCATATTTTCAGGTCGACTTGATTATTTATTGTAATATCTGTTTGTTATGAGTTTGGTAGAGTTATTGATGGTGTTTTGTCGTAGTTTTATGGTTCGAAAGTTGTTTTAGTTTGTAAATAAATTTCTAAAAAAAAACATTTTGTAAAAAAAAGTAAATCTTTGGATGATTTAATAAATATGATGTTTTTTAACTGGAATTAAGGAGCATCGTTAAAATTTAACATGAACAGAGAGGGGACGATTTAAAAAGAATTGAGAAGGGGGCTGCCCTGCTTCTCAATACCTTCGTCTTTACGCTAAGGCTGGTTATTGATAAAAAAAAGGCTTTTCTTTCTAATACAATGACTCTTATGTTTCAGCAATTGTTCTTAAAGCATTGGGACAGAAAGTCAAACATTAGCTTAAAGATCGAGATGTTAACACTTGCAAATTTTTTCATTTTATTTCAAAGAAGTTCCCCTACTCACCACTACAGAATTTGAGCACTACCAATATTAATGCTCATGACCGCGACCTACTCAATATTTGCTCGCTACAGTTGGTGGGTCGTGGCCCATAGCTTGGAACCTCTGCCCTACACCATTCATGGAATACTGTTGATCAGCTCTTTTGACATTCTGTTTGTACAGAGTATGTTTTTATCTGGCTCAACATCCCCCTAAACTTTCTCTAAAGTTTTAACTTCCTACCTTTAGCTTCAGTAATAGCAGTCGTAGCAATAATAGTAGTAGCTGTAAAAGTAGTAGCAGTGGTAATAGTAGCAGTATTCACAGGGTGCCTTTAGCTATGCAACGTCACTGTCATCAGACTCTGAAAGTTTCATCCTAATACTCCAAGCTACTCCTGAGAAAATTCTCATTTCTCCTTTTGGCAATCTAGATACAAACACTATGTGCTGATGTACCTCAACATTCCCCTATTGGTCAATTGATTATCCTCCTAGTCATCGAACAGTTCATGGTAACGAACTGTAAGTAAGGAGTGACCCGCCTTAATAGTAACCGAAACTCTTAAAACAGAATTTTGACGCCAACAGATATATCAAAAGAATTGAACGGATGTGTGTTTTTTTCTGGGGGTGATCTTATCGACCCAGTGGTCCTAACATGACGCGAGAGGGCTCATTTGAATGGACATTAAAAGTTATAGTTCTTTTTTAAATGACCTTAAAACTCGAAGGTAACTAGGCCCCCTCCCACGCTAATTTTTTTCCAAAATAATCTGATCAACACTTTGAGATAGCCATTTTGTTCAGCATAGTCAAACAACGTAAATACATTGTCTTTGAGAATGACATAATCCCCCACGGTCCCCGGGGGAAGGTTGCAAGCTATGCACTTTGCCCATTGTTTACATATAGTCTTATGAAGTATACAGACCTTTTCAGGGGTGATTTTTTCTGGTGGCAGGGTTTTACGTGAGAGGATCTTTACGTGGAGGAGCTTTTCATGGGGAGAGAAGAGAATTTTTCATGAAAGGGGCACAGGATTTCCCATAATTATTTAAAAAATGATCAGAAATTAAACCAAAAATATAAGATTTTTAATTGAAAGTAAGGAGCAACATCAAAACTTAAAACGAGCAGAAATTATTACGTATATGAGGTGTTTCATCCCCTTGTCAATACCTCTCTCTTTACGCCAAAGGCTTTTAGTATTTATTCTGATTCCACGATCTTTATGATTCAGGGGTAATTCTTAGAGAATTGGAACAAAATTCGAACCTTAGCGTGAAGAGCAAGGTATTGACAAGGGGACGAACCCCTTTATATACGCAACAAATTCTCTTCGTTTTAAATTTAATGTTTCTCTTTACTTTCAGTTGAAAAAAACTTGTTTTCTTATTTAACTACCTGACAGATAATGCCCTCAATCATTTTTTGAAGTCATTTTTTTATGTCTTAATAATCTCTTATAATTTTCTTTTCTGTTCTCTAGTTTTCCTGTTCTGAGAAATTGTATATCCTCACTTAAATGATACACCCTCCCCCTTGTGAACGTGAAGTGATGTGTGTACATATCTATGTTCTACATCTTCTGTTAGACACAATTTTCTTGTTGACAAGAGCTTTCAAATTTATTTCCTTGTAAAAGTAGCATCTGTATGCAGCTAAAATGGAACTAAGCTATAAAGTTGCGAAAATGGAAAAAGAAGCAAAAATAAACATGTAAATATAATTGCTCTGAAGATGTTTAGTAGGAAATTGTCTTCAGATAGCTGCAGTAGCTTTACCATCTTTATGATTGTAATAGATGGCTAATTTTTTCCTTAGGATATTCGTTTTATTCGATTATTTTTCAAACAGGTTAGTGAGGAGGTTTCAGAAACGATCCCTTCCATAGGGAAGGGGTAATTTACTGTTTTTAAGTTTTTTCAATAAAAATAGTAAAAAGATGTTTTTCAATGAAAACACAAAGAGTTATGTTTCTAGACCTAGGAGGAGAAAGTGAAATATCTTGTGGGGGGCAAGTACCCCCCCCCTAAATTGACGCAATTGACCTGCTCCTAGTAAGTTAATACAAAACATTGTCCAAAGATTGCCTACAAAAAAAAAAAATAAAAAAAATAAGAAACAGCAAATGGTATCTATCACTATTTACCAACTTCATAAAAACTGATTCCTAACAAAAATTCACAAAAATTCCTAAGTATAAAAACCGAAATCAGAAAATTAAATGCATTTATTTATGTAACCTTTTTAAAATTCTATTTTAGATTTTAATTTAGATAAAATACCTACTTTTCCAAAAACGGTACAAAAGGTCTATTTCAGTTCATTTGAATTCAATTTTTTTTTTCAGCGAACATGACTAAGACCAAGCAACATGCAGATAAAAATAACTCATCCAGAATATTTGTGTAGCTTTTCTTCTATAACTTTCCTACTTCATAATAATTAAATAAAAATACTGGTTTTTTCAACTGAAAGCAAGGAGCAACCTTAAAACTTAAAAATAATTTTTGCTCAACTCTTAAATGACTCTTTAAACTCTGTTAACCCCTTTAAGTGCCGTTTAATTTTTCAAAATTTATAAAAAAAACATTTTAGTGTGAAGATTTTCAAAATAACGCCGGGAAAATACGGCTCCCCCTTCATGAAAAATAACCTTTCCCCATTAAAAATTGCTCCATGGAAAGATCCTCCCACGTAATTCCGCTCTCCCGCCAAAAATGTCTGTATACTCCCGAATAGCCAATGCTAAATGTAAACAATTAGAAAATGTCATAGCTTGCATCCCTTGCACTAAGGACTGTGGGGGAGGGAGTCATCCTTAAAGACATAGTTATCGGATCTTTCGACTATGAAGAAGCAAACATCTATCTCAAAATTTTGATCTGGTGGCTTTGGAGAAAAAGGGCGTGGGAGCGGGGCTAGCTGCCCTCCAATATTTTTGGTCACTTAAAAAAGGCATTATCTTTTGATTTTCGTCCAATTAAACCCTCTCCGGATCTTATAGAATCACTGGTTTGATACGATCATCCCTGGAGAAAAAACAACAACAAACAAATAAATAAACAAGCCTCCATGATATTTTTTCTGGCAAAAAATGCGAAATTTCAGCGTAACTTTGGATGGGAAACATTAAATTTTATATTTTCTGTGATGATTTTATATATTTTACGAGTAATTTTATATATTTTAAATAAGTATCAAAACTTGATTCTTTTGATTTATCTATTGTTATCAAAAGTCTGTTTCTTAGAGTTTCGGTTACTATTGAGCCGTATTGCTCCTTATCACTGTTTGATCCAGAAGAAGAGCTTGAAACAAAAAATTGGCCTACCTTAAGATGATTTTAGAATTGATCCAAATAAACTTGGACCACAGATTAAAATACTAATTCGAGCAAATTAAATAAAACCTAATTTTAGCTTGTTTCAATTCTCTTTTTTACCACTATCTAATTGTAAGAATCTTAATTTTCCAAATAGAATACAAACTAGCTTGAAATACCTATGTGGTATTTTGAGTGAGGGATTGGGACATTTTCATGGGTACAATGAATATATATATATATATATATATATATATATATATATATATATATATATATATATATATATATATATATATATATATATACATATATATATATATACATACATATATATATATATATATATATATATATATATATATATATATATATATATATATATATATATATATATATATATATATATATATATATATATATATATATATATATATATATATATATATATATATATATATATATATATATATATATATATATATATATATGACAAACTTAATAACATCGCTAAACATTATGCAAACGATTTTATCATTGGTGTAATTTAAACGATTTTATACACAAGACACGTGTATTCATGGATGTGAATTTTAGCCACTGAAACAAAACTAAATAAGGTCATTCATTCAAAAAGTGAGAAAAAAGAATGTTCCAAAAACGGAAAATGAAGTTCGTGAAATTCAGTACTTTACACTTTTCAGTAGGTCATCAGAATTGATGCCAGATTTCGCCTTTTCGTGGTAACAAACTGTAGTAAGGAGCGACCCGGCTCAATAGTAACCGAAACTCTAAAAATAGTAACCGAAACTTTTGATACCAAAAGTAACATCAAAAGAATGGTATTTTAATGCAGAAGTTAAACATATAAGTTTCATCAAGTTTTGTATTACCCATCAAAAGTTATGAGCTTGAGAAAATTTGCCTTGTTTCAAGAAATAGGAGGAAACAACCGTTAAAAGTGATGAAATCTTAACGAAAATCACACCATCAGATTCGGCGTACCAGAGAACACTATATTAGAAGTTTCAAGCTCCTATATACACAAATTTAGAATTTTGTATTTTTTTGCCACAAGACAGATCACGGATGCGTATTTATTTGTTTTTTTTGTTTTTTGTTTTTTTTTTCCAGGGGTGATCCTATCAACCCAGTAGTCCTAGAATGTCGTGAGAATGCTCATTCTGACGGCAATTAAAAGTTCTAGTGCACTTTTTAAGTGATCAAAAAAAAATTGGAGGTCACGTAGGCCCCTTCCCGCGCTCATTCTTCTCTCAAAGTCACGGAATCCAAATTCTGAGATTGCCATTTTATTTAACATAGTCGAAAAACCTAATAAATATGTCTTCGAGGACGACTTACTCCCCCAAAGTCTACGTGGGAGGGGCTGTAAGTTACAAACTTTGACCAGTGTTTACATATAGTAGTGGTTATTGGGAAGTGTACAGACGTTTTCAGGAGGATTTTTATGGTTGAGAGGAAGGGGTTGAGGAGAGGGGGATATGTGGGGGGGGGTGAATTTTCATGTAGGAATTTGTCATGGGGGAAGAGAATTTTCATGAAGATAGCGCAGGATTTCCTAGCATTTTAGTAAAATGAAAAAATAAATATGAACAAGTTTTTTCAACTGAAAATCAGGAGCAGCATTAAAACATAAAACGAATAGAAATTGTTACGCATATGAGGGTTCATCTCCTCCTGATACCTCGCTCTTTACACTAAAGTATTTTTAGTAATTTCAACTATTTATTCTACAGCCTTTGTGATTCAGGGGTCATTCTTAAGGAATTGGGACAAAATTTAAGCTCTAGTGTAAAGAGCGAGGTATTGACGATTGGGTGAGCCCCCTCAAATACGTATTAAAAACATACAAATGTAGAAGTTCGTTGCGTAAGTTAATTCGTAAGTTACGTATACTTTTACTGACGAAAACGTTCGTAAAAAATTGGGTGATGGATTGGGACATTTTCTTGGGTACAATGAAAATATATATATATATATATATATATATATATATATATATATATATATATATATATATATATATATATATATATATATATATATATATATATATATATATATATATATATATATATATATATATATATATATATATATATATATATATATATATATATATATATATATATATATATATATATATATATATATATATATATATATATATATATATATATATATATATGAAAAACTTAATAACATCGCTAAACATAATGCAAACGATTTTATCATTGGCGTAATTTAAACGATTTTATACACAAGAGACGTGTATTCGTGGATGTGCATTTTAGCCACTGAAACAAAACTAAATAAGGTCATTCATTCAAAAAGTGAGAAAAAAGAATGTTCCAAAAACAGAAAATGAAGTTCGTGAAATTCAGTACCTTACACTCTTCAGTAGGTCATCAGAATTGATGCCAGATTTCGTCTTTTCGTGGTAACAAACAGTAGTAAGGAGCGACCCGGCTCAATAGTAACAGAAACTCTAAAAATAGTAACCAAAACTTTTGATACCAATAGTATCATCAAAAGAATGGTATTTTAATGCAGAAGTTAAATATATAAGTTTCATCAAGTTTCGTATTACCCATCAAAAGTTACGAGCTTGAGAAAATTTGCCTTGTTTTAGGAAATAGGAGTAAACAACCCTTAAAAGTGATGAAATCTTAACGAAAATGACACCATCAGATTCAGCGTACTAGAGAACACTACATTAGAAGTTTCAAGCTCCTATATACACAAATTTAGAATTTTGTATTTTTTTGCCACAAGACAGATCACGGATGCGTGTTTATTTTATTTTTTTTTTCCAGGGGTGATCCTATCAACCCACTGGTCCTAGAATTTCGTAAGAGCGCTCATTCTGACGGCAATTAAAAGTTCTAGTGCACTTTTTAAGTGACCAAAAAATTGGAGGTCATGTAGGCCCCCTCCCACGCTCATGTTTCTCTCAAAGTCACCGAATCCAAATTCTGAGATTGCCATTGTATTTAACATAGTCGAAAAACCTAATAACTATGTCTTTGAGGACGACTTACTCCCCCAAAGTCTCCGTGGGAGGGGCTTTAAGTTACAAACTTTGACCAGTGTTTACATATAGTAGTGGTTATTGGGAAGTGTACAGACGTTTTCAGGGGGATTTTTTTGGTTGAGCGAAAGGGGTTGAGGAGAGGAGGACTTGTGGGGGGATTCTCTTGTAGGAATTTGTCATGGGGGAAGAGAATTTCCATGAAGATGGCGCAGGATTTCCTAGCATTTTAAAAAATGAAAAAATTAATATGAACGAGTTTTTTCAACTGAAAGTGAGGAGCAGCATTAAAACATAAAACGAATAGAAATTGTTATGCATATGAGGGTTCATCTCCTCCTGATACCCCGCTCTTTACGCTAAAATATTTTTAGTAATTTCAACTATTTATTCTACAGCCTTTGTGATTCAGGGGTCATTCTTAAGGAATTGGGACAAAATTTAAGCTCTAGTGTAAAGAGCGAGGTATTGACGAATGGTATGAACCCCCTCAAATACGTATTAAAAACATACAAATGTAGAAGTTCGTTACGTAAGTTAATTCGTAAGTTACGTATACTTTTACTGACAAAAAAGTTCGTAAAAAGTTAAAGTTCTAGTTGCCTTTTTAAGTAACCAAAAGTTTGGAGGGTAACTAGACCTCCTCCCCCGCTCCTTTTTTCTCAAAACTTTCTGATCGAAACTATGAGAAAGCCATTTGGCAAAAATAATATACAAATTTCGTTTTAATCATTCATATGCGGAGAGACAAAATAAAAAAGATGCATTAATTAAAAAATGCTCTGAAATTAAATAAAAAACAATTTTTTTAAATTAGAGTAAGGAGCGACATTAAAACTTAAAACGAACAGAAATTACTCCGTATATGAAAGGGGTTATTCCCTTTTCAACTTCCCGCTCTTTACGCTAATTTTTTTACTGTTTTAAAAGGAGGAGTTGATAAGAGTTGATATATATATATATATATATATATATATATATATATATATATATATATATATATATATATATATATATATATATATATATATATATATATATATATATATATATATATATATATATATATATATATATATATATATATATATATATATATATATATATATATATATATATATATATACAAACACACACACACACACACATATATATATATATATATATATATATATATATATATATATATATATATATATATATATATATATATATATATATATATATATATATATATATATATATATATATATATATATATATATATATATATATATATACAGATTTGAAGGATCGGATATTCTATAAATAAAAAATAAGAGAAACTAAAAAATATCGTACAATTTACCCACTTGGAGCTCAGAAATTTATGACTTGACTGTTCAAGAACTGGGTCAACCATTCAAACATTATGGTTGTTGTATTCAACCAAAGATAATCCACTCTGTACAAAACCATAAAATATGATTGAAAGAGACAGAACAGTTAAAACGCTTATAGCTCAAAAATTTATAGCCCCATTATAACAATTAGTACAACTGAGCTGCCCAAACCTTAGCTACAACTAAGCTCAACTGTCTAGCCTCGGATCTAGAAAACTTACCCACCTTGTTCTCGTATGACGACCCCTAGGGATTCCTTCCCTGAGTATTAAAAAACATTTCTTAAGTCCCACTTGACTCTCTGTTCTATTAACAAACCAAACAGTTCACAGAGGTCGTCAAACAGTCTTCGTTAACGAACTGTAAGTAACGAGAAACTCGTGCCAACAGTAACTGAAAATCCAAAAAAGGAGTTTTGATAACAATTTACAGATCAATAAAGTTTGACTTTCTGTGTAATTCGAAATTTGTAAAATTCATTTGCCTTTAAGTTACTCAGAAAAAGTTTTGAGCCCGAAAAAAATTACCTTAGTTTTCAAAAAGTGGGAAATCCTCTCCCAACTGGTAACTATCTTTATGAAAACTATATCTTCAAATACAGTACACAGTATCCTAAAAAGAAGCCGGATTTGAATCTACTGTAAATTGTATTTGTATCTTTGAAAGTAGCAAACAAAACATATCCGGAACAAAGAGACCGTAATCTTTCTTGTGGCAAAAAGAAAAAAAAAAATCCATATTTTTGCTGGAATCCAAGAACTTTTGTGGGTGTTCCCCCTCCTTTATATGAAACCAGACAAACTTTTTCAGGCACTTAATTTCATGGACAGAACACCTGCCTGGAGGGATTTCAAGAGGGGAGGGGGGGGGGGGCATACGCTAAATATTGTGTTTCACTTATAATTGCAACATCTTCTGAAGAGAAGAGTGCCTTTTGTTTTTTTCTTTCAAATAAAAAAAAACAATTTATAGTAGACTTAAATCCAACGTTCTTTTTGGGGCACCCAAAAAGAAAGCCCTAGAAAGATATGCTAGAAAGCCCTATTGTAGCGATTTAAAACGCCGCTTTCTTATCAACCACTCTTCCAGATTTCTGAGGCATTACTCTTAATATCAAGATTTTATCCAGAAGAAAATTGGGTTACTATAATCCCAAAAATTTCCAAGAAAATTATTTTATTTCTTCAGTGAAACCTCTTTGAAATTTAATATTTTGACCTTCCGCAAAAAACGAAACAAAACGTTTTGTTTTTTTCACGATCATAAATTGTCGTCAAATTATACGGAAATATTGTATATGAATGAATGAATGAATGAACTTTATTACCCGTAAAAGTATAAAAAACATAAAGTACGGAGTATTATAAATAAACAAAACCAAAAACGATAAACAGCGAAGAAAAAAAATTCAAACTAACAAAAGACAACATGGACTAATTAACCAGTATCAATATTGAAAAAAGGCTGCAGTGGGTCATAAACGTGAATAAAGTTGATAGTCTCTTTACATAAATCATCACTGGAAGACCGAATCCGAGAAGACACATCCATTAAACCAAATCGAGCAATTATTTTTTGTTTCGGTGCCATCTAGGAAGCCGGAGGAGGAATTTGCAATATCTGAAATAAGCCACACGTAGAGTATGGCGATCTTTCTTACGAAACAGGTGAGCCATGCCTGATAAAAGAAAAGCACAGGGGCGCAATAAGCGTTATAAATCATGCACAAACCATTTCGGTTATAACGGCTTTTGTTTGGGGATATTTTTCTGTAAGCGACGCGTAGATTTTTCACGTATTGATTCACTAGGGATTAACAGGTAGTGGAAAGTGTTGAGCCGAAACACAGACCAAGCCAAGTAACTAAAGAAGAGCATGGTAGAATTGCAGTCCCAGCAACGAATGGAGCGACCGCATAATGGCTATTAAAACAAATAAACTCGCATTTAGACGCATTAACTGATAGTCCAATCTTAGATAGTTCATTCGTTAATATAGTAAAATTGGAAAGCAATCCACGGCGAGTCCGGGCAACAAGAAGAACGTCGTCTGCATATGCAACAGAAGACAAACCAATATTACCGTAAAAAACAGAACTTTTAAGGGAACGCAGGTACGATGCAAGCACACATTTAAATATACTAGGAGAAAACACGGCACCTTGCCGAATTCTCTTATTAATTTTAACCGGGTCAGATATTTGGCCATTCCAGGTAACTTGAATTTTAGACTTAAACATGAATTATAAACACAGTACAGAAGGATTAACAACTGAAGACGCAAGGGAAAATAGAGCCTGAGAGTGTAAAATATTTTCAAAAGCCTCAAAAATGTCAACAGTAAGACAGTATGAAGACATTTTAGTTTTTATGGCATCTTTAATGAGTCGGCTTAAAACATGATGTGCATGGGAGCAAGCGAAACTTATCCGAAAACCAAACTGAAAAGGTATAAAATCACAATTCGACTCAATTTCTGGTAGTAACAAATGTTCAAGCAACTTACTTAAAAAACATGATATTGTAATGGGAAGATAATTTACACATGACGTGGGGTCCTTGCCTCGCTTTTGAATAGACGTTACACAGCTACAAAGGAAACTATCAGGAACAAGCGACTGTGGTATGCAAGACTGAAAAAATATTTGTAGATGGTTAAGTAGAGAAGGACAATCATAAGCAAAACATCGGTAAGAAATGCCGTCAACATCAAGGCTATTTGAACACTTAATTTTTCTTAAAGCCCGGCGAATTTCAGATATTGCTACAGGCTGGACGTGAGGCTGCAGGAGACGGTATGGTAATAGTGGCTTAAAAAACTTTTAATAAAAAGACTGAAAAAAACTATTAAATACACTGAACACTGAACACTTATAATGATCAACAAATTAGCTAGCTGGAGACAAGTTAGGGCAGACGGGGAGCATTTCTCACTATTAATAACCTTATTCCAGGAGGCCTTATCGGTGGGGCCTGGCAATGTATTCAAGCGTGCTCTCTTCAAACTGGCCTTATATTCAAGTTTACATTTTTTTCACAGAAAACACAGCTCTGGACGATGGTCGGTCACATGATATCCACATTCGTAGCCAAAATTTGGCTTCTGGCATAACACGTTTTACTTCAGGATCAACGTTCCAATTAGACTTTCTAATACCAATCCAAACTTTATCCACAGGCACTGCAGCTTTGGAAGCTGATATAAGACAACAGACAATTTGATATTAAAAGCAATTTAGGTCAAATCCCCTTGAAGGCTAGGAAACCGAAGTTTGAAGTAGGTGATATGGCACTTTTATGGTCGACAGTAAAGCAGTTAGCTTAGAAAGGTATAGGGGGACATTAGAAAGATCTCAGTTCAACTTTATATGCCACTTTGGCTGAGGCGAAATTGTTTTGCCAGATAGCTCACAGGACAAGTTACAGCTAAGAATAAGGTAATCGTCATCAATCTTCTCTTCGTCCACCCTGACAATCGATGATAATAATCTGGAACTGGAAGTGATCATGTGATCCACGTTCGATTTTGCACAGCCTCTGTTATGAATATACGTGAATGCGAGGCTCTTATCTGCGACGTGGTACCCGCTAGGAAGTGATTCTAGCAAGAGGATTAACCTATCGGAGGTACCAAGAATGTCACAGTTAAGGTAACCAGATAAAACCCAATTTAGGTCTTTTAGACGTAGGCTTTCGAGTAGAGACTTTAAACTGGAGCAACATGTAGCGAAAGATGTGAACGATGCTATAGAACGTCAATCGCAAAGTAAGTAAACGTTTATAAAGGCGGCACTGATACATTGAATTGCTAAGATGTTGTCATCACAATGAATCACAGAGAGCTTTTATGGGGAACGGAAGAAAGTTGCTAGACCACCGGAAGGGCAGCCTCTAGTTTTCTTTGCCTCTTGCGAAAAAAAATGATCTACAGAAGATCGCTTTAGGCTAGAAACGTTTGATTTGGTCAAAAAATGTTCTTGCAAGAATACTATGTCATGGTCTAATAATTCATTAATTAACAAGTCTGTCTTTTTTGCCGCTAATATCGAGAGAAGCAGAACTTAAAATAGTGGCTTGGTTCATTTTGGAGCAGAGTTCAGAGCGCGTTTGATCACTGGGCAATTCACACTATAGGAAACATGAGTTTCGCCACAGTTGGCACATTTCGGAGCCTCTAAGCAAGGATTGTCTTTAGTATTCGAATGGCATCCAGAACATTTAGATCACTTTATCTCATTCGGGGCACATGGGCAGTGAGCTAGCAAATGATGGACACTTTGGCATCTAAGACACCGTCTGGGCAGTTCTTTGGATTGCAATATTCGAAAAGACACGTAACCCAAGTGCAGACCGATAGCGATGGCAGATTGTAGTGCAGAGGAATCAAAACTCTTAACAGAATGTATGAGAAGAGGTGATCTTGGTGGCCTCAACAAGACCAGGAATAGCGGAGATGAATATACTGCTAGAAAACACTATCAGGAAGTCCCCTAATTACTCCAAGAGGTTTGCAATCGATCACTTTAGCAAGAATATTTGGATTGTTCGCAACTGCAGAAGCAGCAAGAGAATTGGCGGAAACCTTATCCCGCGTGACAACAACCCATCTTTTCTTCACAGGATAGGTTTTTATCGACATATTTCCGTCATATCCGGCGAAAGAATCCAGTTTTTCCTTGTGAGAAATGGGGTCTCTTAGTTCTGGAGGCGGATATTGAGGAACGACGGCGTACGAGGGTTTGCGATTGGTAGCCTTATTATCTAAGACCAAAGAACTATTTATAGACGTTGCTGGACTATTGCGGTGAGCAAGCGATTTTAGCTGATCAAGACACTGGTTGACTTTGGCGGTAAGGATAGAATAAGCTGACGCTGAAATGCTGGGGACTTCATAGGGGAATTTGATTACGAACCCTGGAATATCAATATTTTCTGCAAAGAAGCGAGAAAGAGTAGCGATAATGTCCAACAATGAACTATTCTTACAACTGGGTCCCGAACGACGAGGTATAGGCTCATCTGGGAAGCAATTGCTGTATAAAAGTTTCTTAGCGCCAAGAACGTCTTCATATTGGAAAAAATCACTAATATACTTCACAATCGACTGATGGTCCAACCCCTCATCGAGATTATGCTAAACAAAGTTTAAAACTGGGCAATGATAAAGCGTACAGATATTCTAATTGTCCATGATAAGCAAATTTCACTCACGACTCGGCATCAGTGCAAAGACAATTAAGCAAAAAAGGTATATCCTTAGAGAAGTTCTCGATAAGCACAGTTATGAAATGATCCGTACTGACTGAATGAATGCAATGAGAATAAATAATAACTTATTTTTAAGTGGGGCAAGTAATCCAGTGATTTGCAAGTAATTGCAGGTAATTCCAATATTTCAATGCACGACTCAGATCATAGTTGTGCTGAATGCCAACTCACAGCCGCAATTCATAAATAAGCCTTAAGCCGTAATTACATATAAGTTTATAAATTTATCTAACTAGTTTCAATTACAAGTTCAAAAGTATTTCACTCGTTATTTATTCCAAACAGGTAGGGAGTTAATCCGGCTTAAATTTAATTAGTTGTTCACTGGTCAAATACCAAAAGAGAACTAAAAGATTAATATGGGAAATTAACTGAAAATATGGGAGGGAAGATTACGAAAGTCTCAATATTTCCCAGGCCACTTGCCTGAATCACATTTATCCCTTTGTTTAGGCCTGATTATTTATTAATCTACCAAATATATTTTTTCGTTTTATTTTTTTAATGAAAAAACAAAACTCATTTTCACTTATTTTTGTTCTTTTTTTTGTCGTGCTTCATGCATAGCCTCTGTGGTCTTTGAACTTAATTACGTTATTTGAAGTCTAAATTATCCCTGCACGCACAAAACACCAGGAATAGTTCTAAAGAATCTTTATTGTTTATCCTGACTACTGATACAGAACCTCTGTTGAATCCCGTGAAAAATGGTTTAATTTAAACCAGGAGTAGCTAAAAAAAAGTTAATTCTGATTTGAGCTGTATTGGAAGCAACTCTAATGAAATTTTTTCTTGAGAATTTTTGAGCTGACGATCCTGTTCCATCAGAACAGATTGAAGCTTAATCGTGGACGCGGTCACATTAAGGAGTCTTAGCTGTAGCGTGTACTGCTGCATGAAAGTGGGGCTATTTACATTAAAATTATAATTAATATGTATTAAGCTTCAAATTATAGCATTTTCAGTTGATTAGACCACTTGAAGCTATAAATTTAAATCCTTGAAACCCGTGTACGAGTTGGTTGCATTATCCATTCGCGGAAATTCTCCGAAATTCTGTCTCTTTTTTCCCCAAAAATGTTCCCTATTTTGAAAAAATTCTTGGAATTCTAAGAATTCCGAGTGAAAGCAATGACTACGAATCTATTTTCGCAGAGAGGACATTTTTTATAAGTTTGATTATATATTGGGTGAAGTGAACTGAATTTTTCTATTTTTAGCGTAAAGTATGCATAGTTATCTTGTCTGGTTAGTTCTTAGTTTTATTTTTCTGTTTTGTTTAAAAAAAAGATTTACTAATATTAGAAAGCAAACCGGCTGACAAAGCAATTTATTTTGTAGTATTTTTTTAGTGAAAATAAACTCTGGCAAACCCTAGAGTTTTTATAAATTTTCTAGCAGCATCTAATCGTTCCATCATAACAAACTTAATTTACACCTAACTTGGGGAATGTACAAATATTCATTTAGTTTTCTATGCAATATTGCATTTAATCTAGGAAAAATTACCAGTAGCAAAGGCCTTATCCAGTGTTTTTGTTTGGTGGAAAAATTTCTCGGAAAGGGAAGCTTAAAATCCGTAAAAAACGCATCTAAAATTTGTTTTGTTAATTTTTGATACGTTTTAACAAGTTAGATATTTTTTGGGAGGGGGGGGGTATTAACCCATTGTTTATAAACTAATATAATTTGCGTTGTTGCATTTAATTGGCTATATTAAATTCAATTCCTGACTTAAATGGTCAGCTTACTACAAGGTTTTGATACCCTGCCAGTAAGTAATACGTTCGATATTTATCAACTAGCTAAGTTTGTTGTACTCAAAGAGCTTTTATTAATTTTTGGTACTCAGTCAGCAACTAAAATATTTGGAATTTACCAGCTAGCTGAGTTTGTTGTACTCAAACGTGCCTATATTTAAATTTTGATACTCATTCAGCAATCAAAACACTTAAAACTTATCAACTAGCTGGGTTGTTGTACTCAAAAGTGCTTTTATTAATTTTTCTCACACCCAGTCGGTAAATAAAACATTCAGTATTTATCAACTACCTGAAATTGTTGCAAAACGCGGGTTCGAATCCCAATGTACCCAATTCTTCAGTTTGGGACGGGGGTCAGTGGCGTGACCCTGTAAGCTTAGCCAGAGTCGACCCAGCTCTTAATGGGTACCTGGAGAAATCTGGGGAAGGTAAACAGGAAGGGTGTGTGAAATCACAGGTTAGCTGGCCCCCAACCCCCCATTATACTTCCTGGCTGAAGGGCCAAGAAACGGAGATCAGCACCGCCGGTACGGACTGTAAAGTCTAATGCCGTATCCTTTACCTTTACCTTTTTTTACCACTCAAAAGTGCTTCCATCAATTTTTCATTAGTCAGTCAGTAACTAAAATACTCAGAATTTACTTACAAGCTGAGTTTGTTTTGCTCAAAAGTGATTTTATTAAATTTTTAATATTAAGTCAAAAACTAAAAATAACTCGAAATTTACCAACTGTTGGGTTTGTTGTACACAAAAGTGCTATAATTTAATTTTTTGGTACTCAACCAGCTGCTAAACCACACGGAATTTATCAACTAGCTGAGTTTGTTGTACTCGAAAGTGGCTTTACTAAATTTGGTGATATTTAGTCGGTAACTACATTACTCTGAATTTACCAGCTAGCTGAGTTAGTTGCACTCAAATGTGTTTTTATTAAGTTTTTGATACTCTTCCTGAAAGTAAAATATATGGAATTTTGCAACCAACTGAGTTCGTTCTACTCAAATGTACTTTTATTAAATTTTTGGCACTCAGCCTGCAACTAAAATACACAAGTTTATCAGTTAGCTTAGGTTCCTGTTATTGAAAAGTGCTTTTGTTAAATTTTGGATGTTCAGTCAGTAGTTAAAACACTTGGAATTTACCAGTTAATTGATTATGATTTACTAAGACCTTGTCCTTAAACTATTTGGTACTTGGCCAGCTATTAAAACACTCGGAATTTACTAGCTTAATTTGCAATACTACCACTACTACTAACAACTTACCACTGCCGCAAGCGAACTCAGGCCAAAACAGCTATGCACGCTCCTCTTCCATCCAAATTTATTAAAAGCCTCCGTCTTTACGCCCTTCAAGGAAGTTCCCATTTCTTTAAATTTTTCTTTATTATATCTTTCCACCCCAGAAGACTAGGACAACCTGCTATCTGTTTAGCCCTAGACGGTTGTCCGAAAAGGACAACCTTCGGCAATCCGTCATCCTTCATCCACAGAACGCTCCCTAGCCATCTAAACCTTTCTTTCATTATAGCCCAAGAAAACGGGATTGAATCACATTTTTCATACAGCCTACTGTTTAAAATATTGTCAGGTAGCCAGAAAAATCCGTGGGCAAGTTCTCTCAAAAATATCTAGTAAATCTTCATCTAATTTTCGGAGCGCCCATGCTTCAGAACCTTATTTGATCACTTTCATCACTGTACCTTCCAATTTTCCAATCTTGGGCTGTACACTTATCGTCCTATTATTCCAAACTTTTTTTTTAACTGTAAAAAACACCCTTAGCCATGGCTATTCTACTTTTAATATCTTCACTGCTCCCAGTGTCTTACTAAGAATTCTACCGAGGTAAGTGAAGCTACCTACCTGATCAATCTTTTCGTAACACAACGTCTCATTTTCTTCTTCACTTATTGCTAGCATTAGTGACTTAGTCTATTTAACATTAATTAGCGAATCTATTTTAGCACCCTTAACTCGCAAAACCTCTGAAAGCTCAATCATTTTCTTCAAACTTTCATCTAAGAAGCTTAAATCATGAGAAAAATCTAAGTCCAGGAGAGTTTTTTCTCTCCATTTGATTCAGTGCTCTCCCATTGCCTTTCCTGAGCTCTTTAAGACAAATTCCGTCAAAATGATCCATAAAAATGGAGATTGAATATAACCCAGTTTAACTCCTGATTTAAAACAAAACCAGCTGCTAATGTCATTTCCTAACTTAACCGTAGCAGTATTTTTCTCGCACATACCACTAATCACATTAATGCATGTGTCTGGCATACCATATAGGGATGAGACCTTTGCTAAAGCTCTTCTATCAACGGAATCGAAAATTTGTTCATAATCTGTAAAACTGAGGACCGAAGGTGTTGGACAATTTATGCACTTCTCAATTATTAACCTAAGAGTGAAAGTTTGGTCGAAACTTTCTCTACTTTTTCCAAAAAACTACTGTTATTCTTTTAAAACTTTTTCTACAGCCTCTCTCAGTCTAAAAAGTATCGTATTACTAAGAAATTTGTTACCTACAGAGACCAGACTAATGCCTCAATAATTACAACACTCACTATTATCACCTTTCTTTGACATTGGTTTAATTAAGGTTTTTCTAAAATTGTTAGGTATGTCCCTTTTTCAAAAATCATTTTCATAATCTTCGTTAACTTATTTCTAACCTCAGAGCCACCATATTTGAGAAACTCACTTGCTACACTCCAAGCACCTGGAACTCATAATTTTTAATCCTTTTAGTAGTGCATCTAATGCTTCCTCACAAAAAAATCTTCCTTCACATCCAACGTATCAAGAACCTTTTCATTTTCCTCTATATCTTCCCTGCAAATATATCTCGCTTTAGCAAATTCTCCAAATGTTCCATCCTTCTCTCTTTAACTCTTTCCTTATCACTAATGATGTCCCCGTAACTGTCTCTAATTGGGAAATCGGATTGAGTACTCTCTCTCAATTAATTGACGGGCCACTACAATATTTTACTATTATGCCGTCTAGAGGCATCTTCAAGATCCTCGGCAATTTTTATTCATGGCCTCCACTTTACACCTCCATAGTTCAAATTTTAATGCTTTCTCCACTTTTCTTTACATTCGTTTTGTTTTCATATGATCAATCACTTATATAATTCTTGCACAAACCCCTTCTCTTGTCTTTTAAACAAATAGCTTTTTCACTAATATTCCTAGCTGCAGCATTAACTTTCTTCCCTAAGACAACATCAGCAACTTTACAAATTGTTTTTCTAAAATTATTCCAACCATCTTCCACATTGGCAAATTTTAAGCTTTCATGTTTAGTATTAAACTTTTTCTGGAAAGTTTTTCTCAAGCTTTCATCCTGGAGTCTTCAAACATCCTGGAGGTAATTATCTCTTCAAAATTTCAACTTTAAATTAACCATAGACACTGCTAGATTTCAATCTTTACTTCTTATATTGATCCTGCCAATCTTCGGTTTACTATAACATAATCAATAATGTTTGCTGTCTTGTCATCACGTGAAAATCAAGTCAACTTAATGCCCATTTCCTGACCAAACACCGTATTGGTTATAACTAGATCTTTATCCCTACAAAGTCTGTAGCTATTACTGATGTCCTTTCCTACACCAAATTTACCCAGGCTGCAATATCATCTATCCCTATTTCTACCGACCTGACTGTTAAAATATCCAAATGAAAACATTATATTTCTACCTGAGACCCTGTCTGTTTTCTCCTGTAACTTTAAGTAAAATTCGTCTGAGTCACTACTATATCCGTCAGTCGGTTCAACAGGGGCATATATTACTATAACTGCTCCGTCAGTCAGTTCAACAGGGGCATATACTACTAGAACTGATACCCTGAACTTTTAAGTCATAAAATGAGCAATTAATATTCTATTATTAATGCCTGCCCAACCTAAACAAGACTTATTAGCTATCTTATTCATCATGAGCCCTACTCACTGTCTATGTATCCATCCTTCCAGCCTGAGTAAACAAATTCTATACCCCATAATTTTATGCTTCCTACCCCAGGGGTATGACTTTCTGAAACCCCTTTTAGGTCCAGTTCAAATCTTCTAAATTCGTCAGTCAAAATGTCGATACGATAGTCAATTTTAACGTCGTAACATTACAAGTTCCAATTTTCATGTTCTTTAAATCATTGAAATTATTTTGGCCCCAGGAAAAGCAATGACCTTGGATACTGGTGTGGGACGGTGATCAGCATATCTTCTCAAGTCTACACCGAAGCGCTTAATGCGGCTTAGAACCGGGCAACAGTATGAACCGGATTAGTTCCTGTGACTTCCAGTATGAATTGAGGCTTTTTGCAATCCTGGGACCATCTAGGTCACAATTCGGTTTTCAGCACTTGGCATTGTTCTTTTTATCAACAAGAGTTGAAATCTTGCACAGACATTCCCAAGCATATTACCTCCGACTCGTTGTACATTCTTGCCAACAAGTATTATGCTACTGCGGGGAGGCAGCTCAGAGTAAATAAATTAGCTAGGAAGAGGTTTTTCATACAGAAAACAGCCCCCAAAACAGACCGAGACCAGAAGAATAATCCATTAATTATAATCCCGTGTGAATGCTGAGTCGTTTATAAGGCTATAATTTCCTCGAGGGACACCACTCCTCAAGTAGGAATAGAGTTAACCGTAAGGTCCCCAGTTTTGCAGGTACACCAAAAAAGTCGAGGCAGCCATTTGCAGAGGCTTTTGTCTATAGATCTGGATCTTACATCCTGCAACAGTTGTCTTCCTATAGAGGATCCTCCCACGGTTGTATTCTGTGCCACCACGTAATTTAACCTATTTCTGGGAGAAGTTTTGCGACCCATGGGATGCGTGGACACGTCAGTGGGCCCTGTTGAGTGTACATTTGAGGAGTCTTCTTACTCCTCCACCTGTATTTAGGAACCTGTAAGAGGGTGCCACAATTTCTATTATATCCCCCAGGGACGAGGTCACTCCTTGGTTCGTTCCTCCTATGGAGGTACCCTACATATCTGTAGGATGTTAGCCTATATAAACCTGGTGATGCACTGAGTGGCATGTGGCCAATTACCAACTATCTAATTTACCAACTATTTGAGTTTGTTGTACTCAAAAGAGCGTTTAATAAATTTTTATACCCAGTCGGCAACTAAAACACTTGGATTATACCAGCTAGCAGAGTCTACTTTAATCAAAATTGCTCTTATTGAATTATTGTATACCCCGTCGGTATAAGACACAGAATTTATGAATCAGTTGAACTTTTTGTATTCAAAAGTGCTTTCATTCCATTTTTGTTCAAAACTCAGCTTTCATTAGTTTGCCTTTGTTGTTCTCAAAATTGCTTTTATCAGATATTTTGATACCAAGTCGGTATCTAAAAAATTAGGAATTTATGATCTAGCTGTTTATTTTCTACTGAAAAGTCCATTTATTAAATTCTGGTACTCAGCCAGCAACTAAAACACACATCATTTATCAATTAGCTGAGTTTTTTGCACCCAAAAGTGCTTTTATTAAATTTTTGGTACCCAATAAGCAACTAAAATACTCAGAATATACCAACTGGCTGTGTTTGTTGTATTCAAAAGTGCTTTTATTGAATTTCCTGATAATCAGTAAGTAACTAAAACACTCGAAATCCACCAACCTGCTGAAATTTTTGTACTCAAGCGTGCTTTCATAAAATTTTTGTTACTCAGTCAGCAACTAAAACACTTGGAATTTACCAACCAACTAAGTTTATTGTACTCAAAAGTACTTTTATTAAATTTTTTATACTCAGCCATCAATTAAAACACTCGGAATTCATGAACTAGCTGAGTTTGTTGTATTCAAAGGTGCTTTTTAAAATTTTTGACACCCAGTTGGTTAGTAGAATACTTTGAATTTATAAACTAGCTAAGATTGCTGTAGTCGAAATAAATTTTATTAAATTTTTGATATTCAGTAAGCATGTAAAACACACGGAATTTATCAAATAGTTGATTTTTTTAATCAAAAATGCTTTCTTTAAATTTTTGTTACTCAATCAGGAACTAGAATAATCACAAAATACCAAGTAGCTGAGTTTGTTATAGTCAAAAGAGCTTTGATGAAAATTTCTTATACCCGGTCGGTAACTAGAATACACGGAACTTATCAACTAGCTGAGATTGTTGTACTCAAAAGAGCGTTTGTTAAATTTTTGGTACTTGGGCAGCAAGTAAAATATCCGTAATTTATCGGTTAGTCAAGTTTGTTGTTTTCAAAAGTGTTATCATTAATTTGTCTTTACTAGGCCAGCAACTAAAACACTTTGAATAAGCCGACTAGCTAAGTTTGTTGTACTCAAAAGTGTATTTATTAAATTTTTTATATCCAGTCAGTTTCAAAAAGACATGGAATTTATCAATTAGTTGAATTTGTTGTACTCAAATGTGCTTTTATTAGATTGTTTTCAACTCACCATGAAATATACCACGTATCTGAGTTTATTGTAATCAAATATGATTTTATCAAATTATCTGATACTAAGTCAGTAACTACGACACGCAAAATTTACCAATTTGCTGAAATTGTTGCTCTCAAAAATGCTTTTCTTAAATTTTGAGTAGTCAGCTGTTGAGTTCACTGTGCACAAAAGTTTTTTTATTAAATTTTTTATACCCAGTCATCATCTTGCTAAGTTTGTTGTACTAAAAAGTGTTTCATTAGATGTTTTCACTCAATCAGCACCTAGAACAGTCAGAATTGATTATCTAGCTGACCTTGTTGTACTTAAAAGTGCATTTTTTATAATTTTTGTTGCTCAGCTTTTGAGTTTGCTGTTCCTTAAAAGTGTTTTTATCAAATTTTTGATAGCCAGTCATCAACTAGTTGAGTTTGTTGCATCCAAAGTACTTTCATTAGATTTTTGTCACTCAATCTGCAACTCGAGCACTCGGAATTAATCAACTAGCTGAGGTTGTTGTACTCAAAAGGGCTTTATTACTTTTTTATACCCAGTTGGCTTCTAAGAGACATCAAATTTATCAACTAGCTGAGATTGTTTTAGTCAAATAGTTTTTATAAAAATGTTTGATATTCAGCGAGCAGTTAAAACATACCGAATTTATACAACTAGTTGAGTTTGTTGTACTCAAAAGTTGTTTCTTATACATTTTTTTAACTCAATCAGCAACTAGAACTCTCAGAATATACCAAGTGGCTGATTTTGTTACAGTCGAAACTGCTTTTATTAAAAATTAAAAAAAATATATTAAAGACGGTAACTAAAACACACGGAATATATCTACTAGTCGTGTTTGTTGTACTCAAAAGTACTTTTATTAAATTTTGGTACTCAGCCAGCAAGTAAAAAGTACACAATTTATCAATCAGTTGACTATGTTGTACTCAAAAGTGTTTCCATTAAAGTTTTATTACTCAATCAGCAACTAAAACACTCAGAATATACCAACTACCTGACTTTGTTGTACTCAAAAGTGTCTTTATTAATTTTTTTTATACCCACTCGGTAACTAAAACATTCAGAATTTACCAAGTGAGAGTGTTGTACTCAATAGTGCTTTTGTAACTTTTGGTACTCTGTCAGTAACCAAAAAACTCGGAATATAGCAACCATACGGTTAAAATACATCTGAGTTTGTTAAAAATAATTCATCATTTAAGAAATTTATATTTTAGGCTTCATAAAAAGAAGGCAAACGCTTCAGATAATTCTTTTTCTATTAAAAATATTTGCCAATATAGGGAACAAAAGTTTTAGTTTTTAGAAATAAGAAAACACTCGGCTATGAAAATGTGATTTTATTCAAAATATTAGACGATTTAGGAAACTGAGGTTTTAGTTTTCATAAGAAGGAACACAAGCGGTGAAAATACATCTTATATTATTATGAGTAAATAAACATTTAGGAAACTTGGGGTTTAGTTTCCATGAAAAAACACATGGTTGAAATATATCTTATATTATTAAAATATTTGATCATTTAAGAAACTAAGATTTGGTTTTCTGAAATAAGAAAACAGGCGGTTACAATAAATCTAATTTATTAATAATACTTGATCATTTATGAAACTTGGGCTTTAGTTTTCAAAAAATTAATGCACTTGGGTAAATACATCTTAGTTTATCAAACATATTTGAGCATCTAAGAAAACTTCGGTTTTAATAATGCAGAAGTAAGAACACATACGTTTAAAATACATGTGATTTTACAAATAATATTTCATCATTTGAGAAAATTGGGGTTCAGTTTTCATTAAAAGAACACACAATGTTAAAATACATTTTATTTTGAAATAAAATATTTGGACATTTAAGAAAATACCGTTTTAGTTTTCAGAAATAAGAGCATACATGTTTAAAATACATCTGATTTTATTACTAATATTTGATGATTTAAGAGACTTGGCTTTTAGTTTCAATCAAAGAGAGCGCACACGGTTAGAAATATTACATTTTATGAAAATATTCGAGCAGTTAAGAAACTTGGGTACTTGATATGACAAATAATGTTACATACGGTTCAATTCTATTTGATTCTATAAAATAAAATATTTGAAGGTTTAAGAAACTAATGTTTTAAATTTTATAAAAAAAAACACACATGGTTAAAATACATCTGATTTTATTAAAAATATTTGATCATATAGGAAATTTGGGTTTTAGTTTTCAGAAGTTAGTTTTCAGAATAAATCAGATTTTATCAATAATATTTGATCATTCAAGAAGCTACGGTTCCAGTTTTCATGAAAAAAGAACACGGTTAAAATAAATCTTATTTTACTAAAAATACAACTGAGCATTTAAGAACTTGGGTTTTAGTTTTCAGACATAAGAACACATATGGTTAAAATACATCTTTTTTATTAAACATATTTGGACATTTAAGAAACTTAGGTTTTAGATTTTAGAAATAAGAAAACATAAGGTGAAAGTACGTCTGATTTTATAAAAATGTTTCATCACTTAAGAATAACGATAAGTAGCATATCATCACAAAAATAAAAATGAATGTTTTGAATCCATTCCATAAAATACTTCATTATATTTTCTCTTGGCATGGAACTTATTCCATTTTGGGGTTATATTTAAGTTGTTGAAAAATTTCCAAGTCACCCTCCAAAAAAATGACAAAAATTTTAAGGTAAAAAAAAGAAAAAATATCACTACAAACATTATTTTTCTAATAAGAAATCGCGATCAAATAACATCATCGTTTCGTATTTCAATACGATTTCACAATATATATCACAAGTGAATTCCTTTTGTTATAAGTATTTTTAATTTCATCTTATGATGTGTCAAGAAAACCTTCCCCCAAGAAAGTTGAGAAAAATCTCGAAGTTAAAGAAAAATAAAAAAGTTCAAAGTTGAAATAAAAAAAAATCTATTTTCAAAACAAGGGAGGGAGCCAGAAAGATGACGGAGGGGCATTGGGGGCTCTGGAGGGGAACGGGGGGCCCTTAAGTTCTTTCTCAAAAAAGGTTTGATATAAGCGGTTTTTCCAATGAAGATTCTGACACAAGCTGTTACACTATGCCTTTGTTAATATATTCTGTCAAGTGAAGTTCAATATTATATCATAAATTCTATTATGCAATTCGAGTTCAAAATAAAACGGTTTACTTAAGTAATTGTTTGTCTGATTTCGTTGATTCTACCCTTTCCATTTGAATTCAAATAAACCGATTTACTTAACCTGTCATTCCTTTTATTCAACGAAGGTTGAATATATATTCATTGTGTCCCCGTTTGAATATGCAAATTTTGTAGCTGTTGGAATCCAGGCAATATTTACCATGTGTAATATGCTAATGCGGTGTACCGTCAGTAGTATGCAAATTTGGTGTACCATCTGTAATATGCAAATGAGAGTTACCATCTACAATACGTTAATGAGGTGTACCGTCTGTAATATGCTAATAAGCACTCTTTTTCATAGAACTTCTTTAGAGACTCAAGCGTAACCTTAGTCTAAATAATGTCAATACTATTATTATTTGTCTTCTCATATTATGTATATATTTTAGGTTTTGAAAATAAAATATTTTTGAGGTATTTTTGTTAAACATTGCCTTTTTTTTGCATTTTTAATGTGAAAATTAAAAAAAAAGAAAATCTCACCCCTCTTAAACTTTTGTTTTACTACTTGAAAATTGGATTTGCTAAGTTCACAGCATTTTACAAAAATACACAGAATTATAGTATACAAATGTTTTTCTTAAGATCCCGTCCCCTTCGAAACGAAGTCCTGCATACATTCGAGGAAACAACACAATTTTTGCACGGAATATAAATACATTCCAATCACACTGTGACTTTATCTTTTTATATTCCCGGAAGTTTCCCAATTCAACTGAGGGGTTTTCCGCGGTTTGTCACTTATATTAAACTACTTTTTGCCAACAAGAGATGACATGGTATGTAACCTTTTCCAATATATATTCTGCTTGGAGTCATTTTTCTTAAATAAGTAGTTTCTTTGGAAAATGAAAGGATGAAAATTCCTTTTGGCTTATGCAAGCTATCCTACAATAAACGTGGTGTTAGTGGTAAGTTGGTAAGTAAATTTGAGTTAGTGAAAAGGTTAGGCCTTCACTGCTTTCTCGCAACCAAAAATGATGGCATGGAAAAAAAAAATAAAATGAGCCAAAGGCTTGGAACCACGACAAAATAATAGTGCTCGTCCACTCTCTATTAAAATGTTGATAATAAGATTCTCTTGCCAGTTTCTAGGAATATGCAAAAATTCGCAGGATATAACAAAAAAAATGAAAGAAATAGAAATATTGATACAGCAAAACAGTAGATATGGTCATTTACCATACTAATTCAGGGTTAGTGGTAAGGTTGAACCCTTACCGCTTACAGAAGGAATGAAGACAACACCAAAGGGTTGCTCCCACAACAAAATAGGCGGACTCCATCTCCTCTCTAAGACTAGGTTAGCAATAATATTCCCTTGCCAGTTTCTTGGAATAAACAAATTAAAAATGGAATAGAGAAAAAAAAAAGGAAAAACTAAAAGTGTCGGTACTGCAGCAAAATAAATATGCTCGTTTACCATTCTACTCATATCCAATGCAATTCCTGGCTGAAGGGCCGTAAAATAGAGATCAATACCGCCGGTAGGGGCTTGAAGTCCTATTCCGTTATTCTTCACCTTTACTCTTTTACTACTCTAGTCAGGGCTATTGGTAAAGTTAAAGTCTTACCATTTTTATCCAAAAGTCTTATAAAAAGTTTTGGTCCCGCAACATAATAGACTTATTCAACCTCCTCTCTGATAGCCACTGCTTTATAATATTTGTTTTCCAAGTTTGGCTTTCAAATAAGAATTGTGCATTTGACTCAACCTTCTAAGAAAGTGTCTCACAGAAAAAAGTGTAGTTCCAAGGGACGTGTCTTAGCGTCCTGGAAAACTATCAGCGATGCCTGAGTTATCGAATTTTAAAATGTATTCGAAACTGCTAGATTTTATAGAGATATTAGATATATACAGATACAATATATGTACAGAGGGACAAGCAGGCAAAGATTTTGGAGGTTTTCGTCTTTCATGGGACCGAAGCGTCTCGGTAATTGGTACTAGTTTAGTTTCATAACTATCAACTATCATAAACGTTTGCATTGATAACACTCGTAGACATTTTCGTCAAGTATCAAATACATTTTGATGTCAAAAAAGAGGGAAATAAGTCCCCATGTCAGCTAGCAAGAACAAGTAAGCACTGACCCATTACGTACGTTAAATACCTTTTTAAGTCTATACTAGCAGTCATAAACAAGGCCGTATCCAGGAGGCTTAGGGGGTTTAAGCCCCCCGACCTGTTTTTAGACTCATAAAAAACGTAGCAAAAATGAAAATAACCAAACTTTTGATGCGTTTTTTTTATAAATCCTCCACAAAAAAATCTTTTGTACCCCCTCCCCTGAAAAAAATAAATAAAATTCTAGATGCGCGCCTGGTCATACAGATAAAAAATTTGTCAAGGGTATGAAGATATTACCTTGTTCTCATATGAGCTAGTCTGTGTTTCTTAATGACGGAGATATCTTGAAAATCTTAGAAAATTTCTGGGAATCTATGGCGGAGAATTCAAAAAGAGAGTCAGTGTTAATAGTTTCTCGACAATGGAGCAAAGAAAGTGAGGTAGTAGGAGCAACTGAAGATGTAAACAAACAATTTTCTCTTTCACGAAAATTTAATTTGTCTGAAAAAAGAATAATTCCTTCCTCTCGGATTTACAAGGCTAAAAAAGTAGTTATAAGTCATGTAAATAACCTATGCATTGCGAACAATGAAAATTCAAGAGCACTTATCACTTGTAAGAGGGTGCTTCACAAGAAGCACGTCGTAAAGGAGCATTTACGAAAGGAACTTGGAAGAAAAGATCTGAAAAAGTGCTATAAGCCATGACTCTGACCTGTGGCTTGTGAAGGATGGTTCACAAACTATTAATGATAACCTACTTATCTATTCTAAAAGATGCCTCACATTAGACATTTCGCAAAGGACGCTTTACAAGAGACAAGGAAATAGGTAAAACTGACGGATATATGCGTTAAGTAACTAATTTCACTTATTGCCTATGAAGAACTGTTCATAGAGGGGGAAGGGCAGTTATCCTTTCTGGAAAATATTTCCCAAAGACCGTAACGCAAGAAGTACATAGAGGTATGGGTATGGGACTATAGGGTATGAGTGTGACTTCTTTCTTTTGAAGGGCGTTTCTGCTTCTCCTAAAGTCTGTAGCATTTAATTGCTCTTAACGTTAAAATTTTACTTTTTGCTCCAACCCTTTGAGAAAGACTCCTGAAACACAAGAGTCACTGAATTGGAACGCGAAAGTTTTTTAAGCACTAAGAGACTTTAGCGCAACGAGGGATGGCTGAATAAAATTAAGGCTCCCTCATAATTTCTTTTCGTTTTAATTTATAATTCTTCTCCTTACTTTCAGTTGAAAAAACTTGTTGTTTATTTTATTTTAATATAAGTCTTAGATTTGAATGTGCAATCCACATGTAGATACTTCAGAATGATCTTGACGCCTGATTATAAATTCATAAAACGTCTCGAAAACCAATACCATTTCATTTTCTTAGTTCTGATAAAATGTAATTTAGATATAATGAAATCAGACTGACATAAATTCCCAATTATAAGCACTTCCTGACTATTGTTTTTTTTTTCTGGAAAGCCATTGTTATTTTATTTTCTTATACCTGACAGAACGTTGAGCCCTTAAAAATGGAAAATCAGTCCTTATTAGAAAAAATCTTGATAAATATGATATTTAGATAAAATCTTTTGCGCCAAGAGACTAAGGAACTTGGGGAGGGGGGATTGAGACATTAGGTAAACGTTATGAGTTGTTTTTGCATGTTAATTAAGTCTTAAAAAAACAAAATTTTCTCAACAAAGGGTATAAGATGATTTTAGAGCTTAGAAATTGCGTAAAAATAAGTTGTACAGGATGTAAAACTTAAAGAGAATATATTTAACCACGTGTGAAAAAATCAAATTTAAAACGAAAAGTGCTTAAACAATTTGAAGAGTAAAATTAAAACGAATAGACATTACAATGAACAATCGGTCAGATGACCTGAAATTATCAAATAGTTCATATAACGAATTCTAAGTAAAGAGTGACTCGTGCTGACCGTAACCAAAACTATATGAAAAAGGAATACTGATTTTCCCGAAAAGGGAAAAAGCGCCACAAAAAGGACAAGTAATCTTGGCGAAAGTTACAGTCTTCGTTACTACATTCCAAGTTAACTTTCAATATTAGCGTGAACTTCCTTAACGTTCTTCTGAAATTTGCCCTAAATTTCTTGATTGATCTGATCCCCCACCCTTTAGCTGATCCAATGCAACTAACTTACCATGTGCAAGCCCCAGAGATTAAGATATTTCTCTCTGGAATATAATAGAATAATAATTAGTTGCTTGTTTAGTTTTAGATAGAAACTACTAAGCAACGGCAGACAGCTCCCTGAGAGAAATAATGGTAGGTCATTACCTTCCAGATGCTGCAACTTTCCAACTTTCGACTTTTTAAGCGGCATCGGTACTTTAAGTCTCTATCTTCCAAGATGAGGCTCAGAAATGTGTAGAAGTCTTGTAGACCACACTTTTAGTAGAAGACAAATTGGCCGGAGTGACCAGTATCATTCATCCCGTCGAAAGTTATTCAAGGTTAACTCTACACTAGAGGTTACACTCCTCGTGGTCGGAATTAACAACCAGAGACCACAAGAAAAAACTTTGACCTTAATGGAATGCTAATTGTTCAACGAACAATGAAAAATGCATCCATACATGGTTAATCTTTTTAATGATTAACTTTATATGTTAATATATAGTTAATCATAATATATATATATACATATATATATATATATATATATATATATATATATATATATATATATATATATATATATATATATATATATATATATATATATATATATATATATATATATATATATATATTATATAGTTAATCATTTTAATGACAATTAACGCTAATTATGATATCAACGTTTGATTACCACACTATCCTATTAGCGAGTAAATGATTGGATGCATAGATAGAAGATGGGAGGGGAGGGTGGTTCACCATAATTTATCCTGATTGTTTTGGTGCTTCAAAAAAAGGCTTTATGAGCAAGGTATGTGGATTGTCATGGGATACTTTTTGCAACTTCTTCCCCTTAATTTTATGGGAGGACGTCATTTGTATCAGTGTTACAAAGGAGACAAGGAGGAGGGCATAGCCTCGTATGTAGGTATGAGTTAGTGTTACCTTCCGTAAATTAGAGGTTTAAAGTCCCTATCAAACAGTTCGTGGTAACGAACTGTAGTAAGGAGCGACGTGGCTCAATAGTAACCAAAACTCTAAAAAATGGAATTTTGATACCAATACCTACATCAAAAGAATTGCATTTTAATGCTGATTTTAAATATATAAGTTTCATCAAGTTTAGTCTTACCCATCAAAAGTTACGAGCCTGAGAAAATTTGCGTTATTTTAGTAAATAGGGGAAAACGCCCCCTAAAAGTCATAGAATCTTAACGAAAATCACACCATCAGATTCAGCGTATCAGAAAACCCTACTGTAGAAGTTTCAAGCTCCTATCTACAAAAATGTGGAATTTTGTATTTTTTGCCAGAAGGCAGATCACGGATGCGTGTTTATTTTTTTTTTTGTTTTTTTTTTTGTTTTTTTTTCCCAGGGGTGATCGTATCGACCCAGTTGTCCTAGAATGTTGCAAGAGGGCTCATTCTAACGGAAATGAAAAGTTCTAGTGCCCTTTTTAAGTGACCAAAAAATTGGAGGGCACCTAGGCCCCCTCCCACGCTAATTATTTTACCAAAGTCAACGGATCAAAATTCTGAGATAGCCATTTTATTCAGCGTAGTCGAAAAACCTTATAACTATGTCTTTGGGGACGACTTACTCCCCCACAGTCCCCATGGGAGGGGCAACAAGTTACAAACTTTGACCAATGCTTACATATAGTAATGGTTATTGGGAAGTGTACAGGCGTTTTCAGGAGGATTTTTTTGGTTGGGGGAGGGGTTGAGAAGAGGGGGATATGCTGGGGGAACTTTCCATCGATAATTTGTCATGGGGGAAGAAAATCTCCATGAAGGGAGCGCAGGATTTACTAGCATTATTTAAAAACACAATGAAAAAATAAATATGAAAAAGTTCTTTCAGCTTGAAGTAAGGAACAGCATTAAAACTTAAAACAAACAGAAATTATTACCCATTTGAGGGGCTCACCTCCTCCTAATACCTCGCTCTTAACGTTAAAGTATTTTTAGTAATTTCAACTATTTATTCTACGGCTTTTGTGATTCTGGGGTCATTCTTAATGAATTGGGACAAAATTTAAGTTTTAGTGTAAAGAGCGAGGATCTGACAAGGGGGCGAACCCCCTCATATATGTAATAAAAATATGAGAATACAAAAGTTCTTTACGTAAGCTAATTTATAAGTTACGTAAATCTTTTACTAATAAAAATATTCGTAAAAAATTAAAAGTTCTAGTTGCCTTTTTAATTGACCAAAAAATCGGAGGGCAACTAGGCTTCCTCCCCCGCTCTTTTTTTCTCAAAATTATTCGATCAAAATTATGAGAAAGCCATTTAGCCAAAAAAAAATGCAAATTTTGTTTTAATTATTCCTCTGCGGAGAGCCAAAATCAAAACATGCATTGATTCAAAAACGTTCAGAAATTAAATAAAAAAAACAAGTTTTTTTAACTGAAAGTAAGGAGCGACATTAAAACTTAAAACGAACAGAAATTACTTCGTATATGAAAGAGGCTGCTTCCTCATCAACGCCCCGCTCTTTACGCTAAAGTTTTTTACTGTTTTAAAAAGAAGAATTGAGAGACAGAGTCAAACTTTAGCGTAAAGAGCGGGGCGTTGATGAGGAAGCAGCCTCTTTCATATACGAAGTAATTTCTGTTCGTTTTAAGTTTTAATGTCGCTCCTTACTTTCAGTTAAAAAAACTTGTTTTTTTTATTTATTCTTCAAAAACGCAAAATCTTGCATCTTAAAATAAATGATCGCAGTGGTACGATTTGTGGTACGTGTGGTACGAGTGGTACGCAATTTGTGGGACTTTGTTCCCCATGGGTGATCATATTAAAGGTAATAATCCCAATAATCCGACAGAAGACTCATTTGAATGTAAACTAAAAGTTCTTAGCATTCTTTTTAAGTAACAAAAAAGATTGTGCCGTAAAAAACGGCGTTTTCTGCCATTTTGTAGTGGAAATTAAATAAAAAACAAGTTTTTTTAACTGAAAGTAAGAAGCGACATTAATTAAAATGAAAAGAAATTACTTCGAATATGAAAAGGGCTACTCCCTCCTCAACGCCCCGTTCTTTACACTAAAGTTTGATTCTTTCTCCAAACTCTACTTTTTAAAACAGTAAAACACTATAGCGTAAAGATTGGGGTGTTGACGAGGAACAGCCCCTTTCATATGCGAATTGATTTCTGTTCGTTTTAAGTTTTAATGTCGCTCCTTACTTTCAGTTAAAAAAAAAACTTGTTTTCTTACTTAATTTCTAAACGTTTTTGAATTAATGCATATTTTGATTTTGGCTCTCCGCAAATGAATAATTAAAACGAAATTTTCATTTTTATTTTATTGGCTAAATGGCTTTCTCATAGTTTTGATCTATTGATTTTGAGAAAAATGAGTGGGGGAGGAGGCCTAGCTGCCCTCCAATTTTTTGGTTACTTAAAAAGGCAACTAGAAATTTTAATTTTTTACGAACGTTTTTATTAGTAAAAGATATACGTAACTTGCAAATTAGCTTACGTAACGAACTTCTTTATTCGCATGTTTTTGTTACGCATATGAGGGGATTCATACCTTCGTCAGTACCTCGCTTTTTACACTAAAGCTTGAATTTTGTCTCAATTCCTTAAGAATGACCCCCTGAATCACAAAGGCCATAGAATAAATAGTTGAAATTACTAAAAATACTTTAGCGGAAAGAGCGAGGTATTAGGAGAGGTAAACCCGTCATATGTGTAATAATTTCTGTTCGTTTTAAGTTTTAATACTGCTCTTTACTTTCAGTTGAAAAAACTTTTTCAAATTAATTTTTTCAGTTTTTTTCAAATAATGACAGAAAATCCTCCGCTCCCTTCATGGAAATTTTCTTCCCCCACGACAAATTCCTCTATGGAAGATTCCCCAACATATCCCCCTCTTTTCAAGCCCTCCTCTCCCACCAAAAACATTTCCCTGAAAACGTCTGTACACTTCCCAATAACCATTACTATTATGTAAGCACTGGTCAAAGTTTGTAACTTGTAGCCCCTCCCCAGGGGACTGTGGGGGAGTAAGTTGCCCCCATATACATAGTTATAAAGTTTTCCAACTATTCCGAATAAAATGGCTATCTCAAGAATGTTGATCCGATGACTTTGGGAAAATAAATAGCGTGAGAGGGGGCCTGGGTGCCCTCCAATTTTTTCGGTTATTTAAAATGGCACTAGAACTTTTCATTTCCGTTAGAATGAGCCCTCTCGCCACATTCTAGGACGAATGGGTCAATACGATCACCCCTGGAAAAAAAACAAATAAACACGCATCCGTGATCTGCCTTCTGGCAAAAAATCAAAATTCCACATTTTCTAGATAGGAGCTCGAAACTTCTACAATAGTGTTCTCTGAAACGCTGCATCTGATGGTGTGATTTTTGTTAAGATTATGTGACTTTTAGGGGGGTTTTTAAACCCTATTTTCTAAAATAAGGCAAATTTTCTTAAGCTCTTAACTTCTGATGGGTAAGACTAAACTTCATGAAACTTATATTTTTAAAATCAGCATTAAAATACTATTCTTTTGATATAGCTATTGGTATCAAAATTCCGTTTTTTTAGAGTTTTGGTCACTATTGAGCCGGGTCACTCCTAACTACAGTTCGTTACTACGAACTGTTTGATATCAATTTTGTCCCAGAGAGGGAGAGAAGGCTATTGAAAGTTTCTAGTAAAATCTATTCTACCTTGAAAACTATGAAATGGGTTTACACCCTGTAAACCTCCTAGCTACACAATTGTTTGGTGTGAAACATCGTCTAGGAAGCAATGTGAATTTTGTAAAAACATCAGATATGTACGAAACATTGCCTTGGAAACATTGTTTATAAGCTTATTTGAATATATTTGAACCAACTTTAATAAAAAGAACAGAAGGAAAGTAATTAGGGGGTTGTTTATTCCAAACTTTTTGTTTTGTTGTATCTCTAAGATAAATCATTTATTTTATATTATATCTAGATTTATCTGCCTTTATACTAGGCCGAAAAATTAATCTCGGAATTTGCTGCTGAAGTTTCTAGTTTTAACCAGTGCTAAAATTACTCTCTTCAAGTAAGCAAATAAAAAAAAAAAGGTCCAACAATTTCTTCTGAAAGTTCGCACACTAAAATTTTTGGCCTGAAAAAACGATATAAATAGGTCAAGATTTTGGAAAAATACGTTTAGCCTTATTCTGGAAATCACAACGGAAGAATTGATTTCATGCCAGAGTTTCTTGGCCCAAATGAAATCGCTGATTTACCACCCCAGAATTGAATACTAAATAATAACATGTTAATCATGCAAATGGGTGATTAAGATATTTCAGAGGGTTTTTGTAATGGAACGCATGTGGTTGCTACTGAATTATGCCACAACTTGATCAAATCAAAAATAATTACTTGTGAAAAGCTTGGAAAGAAGTTCACATTAATCTGGGGTAAAAAGAAAAGCCACAGTGAAACTCAAATATATACAAGCCTGCCACGTGCCAACTACCAGGAACCGACCGAAGCTTGGTGCCTTGGTAAAGGACATATACATATATAATTTAAATACATAAATCCTGCATAAATCAAATACATAATACAATTAAATGCGTTAAATTATAGATTTGTAATCTAATTAAAAATTGGCTGATGTATGTATAGTTGAGGGGTACTAGGGCTATGCTCTGAAATATTCCTTGAAATTTCATATTTTAAGGGGAAAACGAAATCATTACAACCCCTATTGACTTTCCCAAAACAAGTCAGAACAGAGTAAAAACAAGTCTCCACCAATATTTTCTATGTTTCCTTAGCTTCCCTTGGTTTCCATGGCTTAATTTATTCTTATTTTTGCGTGAGTAGGTTACTTTGATATTGCATGTTCAGTAGCTTGACAGGTAACTCAATAATAATTTTCTATTTCGATAGGTCAATTATTCCCCTGTGAACCGCAAAGAAGCTATATTCATATTTGGCATTCAGGAGCTAAACCGATTAACTTATGTTTGGCTTTATTGTCAAAAGAGTTGATTCAGGGGCATTCTCTGAGGAAGACAGTTGAGAAATTGCCTCCAAGGAAATTTTGAAAATTACCTTTCTTGGTGTTTTCATTAGAAAAAATCGAGCAATGCGAAATTCTCACCCCCCCTCCCGTAATTTTGAAAAAAATTCCTTTTATTACATCTTCATTAAACAAAAATTCAAAATAAATCCTTAACCCCCTGCATTTACGTGAATTGGTGTCTGATTTTAAGGGAATGCTCCAAAAATCATAAAGAATACCTCAAATGACAAAAAATCACCTTTGAACACTAGTATTTTCAGAAACAAACTTAAACGTTTCCAAAACTGACTAGATTTAGTCAGACTCCAGAGAGTATAGCCAAGGGCTTATCCATGGTAAAAACGTAACAAAAATGAATATAAACACATTTATGATGCGTTTTTAAAGTTTTTTCGTGAATCCCTCCCCAAAAAAATTCTTTTATGACCCCCCCAACAAAAAAAATCATTGATACATCCCTCAGTATAGCTTTTAATCGTTTTTGTTTTTTGTTCTTTTGTGTGCAGTTATAAAGAAAGTAGGCTATACAAAACTGAATAATTTAGACTAGATGATTTGACTCTGTTTTTTCTTCAATCGTATATTTTGTGAAACGATTTGGCAATTAAAACACTTAAACTTCATCAGTAGCATTGGGTACGGCTTGCACCGGATGTAGATAAGAAAGAAGTCACTAGTGTACCCAAAGAGGATTAAATCAAGGTCCAAAGTTCATCATTAATAAGTCTGAACAATTACTTGGAAGCATGCTGAGTTATAAAAAGCTATCTGAACCAACAATTAATATATACTGATCCATCTTATGTTCACCTCTTCCCTCTCTTCATTTTAATTGGTACCATGGCACTGACAATGGATTCCATCTATGCCCCTGTATCAAGATTAATTCTTAGTTAGTCTTCATCAATATTGCTAAAGGCTTTAACAGCATAACTTTATATGAAGCTTTTAAAGGGAGGGTGTGGACTAAACAGGGCCAAGGTCACAAAGAATATCACACTTGATTTTAAAGAGGACATAAAATGCCAAAAACCTGCCCTGTTACAGCAGTCTAAATACGTTTGAGGGAGCTTTTACCACCCCTCTTCTTTTCTTTTGTTGTAGGTATCTCCCTGAACCGAAAGGCTGGAACCATGCTTTTAACCCATTATCTGTATACAAAAATTAAAACATGGAAGCTATTCAATACAATAAAGAAGTCGTAGTTAGGTCCTTGTAAACTTACTATGGTGACCGACAATGTTGAAAACCGTGTAAACCAGAGGTCCGAAAAGGAATGACGTTTCTAACAACCGTACTATCTTTGAATTTAGACAATGAAAGACGAATTTACAAAGATAAAACGTTCAGAGAAACATGCTGAAAATGAAAACAAATTTAGAAAACATAAGACTTTCAATGTAACGTGCTTGTGTTTTAACACTGAATTGTGCACAACAAAAGTGACAAAAGTTACACTTGGCTCCACTTTTGAATTTAAGTTATATGCTTCATCCATTGGGCTCTTTGTCTAAAATTCTGACTATAGTTTGGGTTGTGGAGATAACCTTTCAAATTGAATATTTTTCTCAAACACTTGCTTGTAATATTTAATATATTTACCTGATAAATCTTCAGAATTAGGCTTTTGATATATTTAGTGAGATATAGACAAATAAGAAATTATACTATTAACAAAACATTCATGTTCTGCAAATCTCTAATTAATTGGTTGTTTGCGTGTATTTGTCAGCTTCTGGGGGTCACGCAATACGCGGAATTCGGACCCCTCTTCTGTGATTGAAATTCTTCATAACGCCAGACCAGTAGGAACCTAAGGCGTTGATATGCCACTAGTTAACTAAATATTTACTTAGGGATATTGTCTTGGTTGTGTGGAGGATCATTAGATCATAACTAATGTCAGTTCCATCAAAAGCCCCGATGTACAATTTTTTCAGCGTCAACATGTATCTACCAGAATATAGTGATATCTCGTGATTTTCTTTTTTTTTGGAAAATCTTTTGATTATCTTTTGACTGCCAATAAATACTGAGACTCAGGTATTGCCGATTCAAAGTAAATATTGTTAGATAAAGCATAGGAACCTTCATGTCATTTTCGTTTTGGATTTCGAAAGAAAAAAAACACTCGTGCTTGTATAACTGAAGTCGTAGACCGTGAACTGTCTTAAATTCATTTAAAAAAATCGGATGAAAGTAAAGAGCAAAATCGAAACTCGATCCCAGCAGAGCACTACTCTATATACTGAGGAGGGATGTGCTGTGGAATTGCACCCGATACCTGAGACCTTACACAGACGGAAAATATAACAGTAACAGAAGTATCAAAATTAAGCCCTTTTTTACGATATATCACAATAACTGAAATGGATTCGCATCTCATTGTATGTTGAAAGTCAAGCTTCTTTGACTGATAGTCATTGTAGCAGACCTTTTTTAATATTACCAGGAAAATACGTTTTAGCTTTCAGTTTTTTGTCGTTTATTCGGATCTCCTATCCACGCTCCAAAATCTATGGCAAGAAAGTTCAATCAATTTTAAATAGTTTGGCCACACAATAACTTCGAAGACTACATTGCCTTTCCACGACGATAAATTAAAGTTTGAGTAGGAATAAATCCTTTGATTAGATAGTGATAATAACATTCAGAAAATATACTGGATATTTCAATCACATTTACAGTGACCGTATTGAGTGTTTTTGAGTATTTCTGCTGATGACGGTCACTGTGCATGTGATCGAAATATTCAGTATATTTTGGGAATGCATTTTACTTGTAGTTGCTGAGGGACCAAATGTGAGCACCTCACCTGTCATCTAGAGGACTCCACATAGTTGACTCCCATTTGTCGCGATCTCGTGCTAGCTTTTCAGCAAACCGGAGTCAGCAGCTACCCCACTTTCGGACGAAGTTCCAAAATCCCCCAATAGTATCGAGGTCGTTTCTGACAATTGCCCACCAATTTTTCAATTGTCAATTCCTCTGTGCCAATCTGAGAGAAGAGCAGCAAGAAGCACTTGCTTGATGAAGCGGTCATTGGGTCTTTTCAGGACATGACCAAGGCAAGGCAGTCTTCTCTGTTTTATGATCGTGGGTGTGGGCTGGATGTTAAAGCAGCGGTGACGCACATTAGCATTTGAGATTTTGTAGGAATTTCGAATCCTAAAGATTTTTGTAAGCAACAGTGGTCAAAGACTTCCAAATTATGAAGATGAAGCACCTTCAGTGGCCAGGTCTCATCTGCATTGTTCTGAAAGTTTTTATCACTGTCTACTAATATTTGAACTTTTATTTATTGGCCACACGAAGTAAGCAAGTCTGTAATGGACGAGATAAGTGCCTTTAAGGTAATGCATTGCCTTAAGGATTACAAACTAATACATGTTTGTATTATATTAAGAAAAATATAACAACAATTTTTTCCAAATGAAACTAAAGAGCAACATTAAAAACTAAAACGAACGTAAATGATTCTATATATGAGGGAGGCTGTCCCCACCTCAATCCCTCCCTCTTCGCGTTAAAGTATTAAAGTCCTTAAATCAGTTCTTATTCAGATTCAACGGCCCTTGCGTTTAAGCAGTCTCTCTGAAAGAAATGCGACGAAAATTCAAAGTTCAGCGTAAAGAGCGAGGGATTGAGGAAGGGGCAGCCCCTCTGATACACGGAATAATTTCTGTTAGTTTTAAGTTTTAATGTTGCTCCTAACTTTCAGTTATAAAAATAAACCTTCCTTTTTTAATTCGATTTCGGACCATTTTTCAAATCGTACGTGGAAATCATCTTCTCCCCCTCTGTAAGATTTTCCCTGGACAATTACCCCAGGAAACCCCCCCCCCCTTAGAAAACTCTCTCCACGGATAATCCTCTCGGCAGAACATTCACTCTTAATAAACTTCCACATATTTCCAAATAACAACTTACAACCTTCCAGCCTTTCTTCAGGGTCTATGGGGGTCATGTCATTACCAAAGGCATATTTTTGAACCTTTCAATTACGTTGAATTAAATAGTTATCTCAAGATTTTGATCCGATATATTTGGGAAGAAAGAGTGTTGGAAGGGGCTTGTTATTCTGAAATATTTTTGATCACTTAGAAAGGGCACAATAACTTTTAATTTCTGTTTAAATGAGTCCTATCCCCATCTTCTAGGACCATTGGTTCGGTACAATCATCCGTGGGAAAATAACAGATAAACAAGCATTTGCAATCTTTGTCCTGGCAAAAATACGAAGCATCACATTTCAAGGAGGCACACTCGTGCCTCTATAAAGAGGCGAACCACGACAATGTTAAGCGATCTTCGGTTCCAGTGGTCGCAGAGGGATGGGGAGGGATGCATTTCGTATCCCGAGCTCCAACTAAGAAACCTGCCAAATTTCATCCCCCTCCGACTTTTCCTTCATGGGGAAAATCTGGCCGAAAATTTCGACCCACCAACCCCAGCCCCCCTTTAACGTTGTCCGATCGGGCTGAAATTCCCAAGTTAAGGTCCCCTAGGGCCCAGGAGCTTATCCGCGAAATTTCAGCTCGATCCGATAACTCCTTCCCTGTTTTCCAGAAACCACGCATAGCCACTTAATGTTCATATTCTCCTTTTGTTTTTTTTTTCTCGACGCCTACAGGTCACAGCTGACATCGGATCTGGGTGTACGAAGACTCATTCGATGCGGAATTCTCCGAGTAAGTGCCCTTGAAAGTTTCGTAGGAAAATCTTAACCCCCCGAAAGTTTCGACCCCCCAACCCCTCCCCCCCCCCCTTTAACGTTGTCCGATCGGGCTGAAATTCACAAGTTAAGGTCCCCTACGGCCCAGGAGCTTATCTGCGAAATTTCAACTCGATCCGATAACTCCTTCCCTGTTTTCCAGAAACCCCGCATTAGCCACTTAATTAACCCATTTCTCCATAAGAGCCCATGTTAATTTGAAATTTTTAAAAGTTATTTTAAAGTTATATTTACACACATGCAGGTGGTTGGCTAAGTCGTTAGAGCGTGGGACTTTTAATCCTCGGCTCAAGGGTTCAAGTCCCTTATCGGGCGGTTTTTTTTTCACAAAAAAAATTATTATTAAATTACATCCACCATGGATTGTAGAAAAACGTACAGAAATAATATGAAAAAAACATCGTTTTCTTAAAGAGTTAAAGAGGCTGCGTCCCAAAGTCGAACCTTAAAACGTACAGGAATTAGGAGAGGCAGTTGGGGGGCTGCCGCCCCCCAAACCCCCCGCTTTTAAATACTCTTTTGTACAGGTTTTTTGTTGTGGGGGCTGCTGCCCCCCTAACCCCCCGCTCTTGGCTTCGGAAAGGCCCTCTTTTAATTAACAAAAAATTGAAATGAATGAATAATGGAATAACTTCGAAAAATGTTAAACACAAGAGGACAGGAGAACCATTGCGCCGAAACTAGTAATTAGTAACAATGAAGTCCCCCCACAACAAAAAACCTGTACAAAAGAGTCTTTAAAAGCGGGGGGTTTGGGGTGCGGCAGCCCCCCAAATGCCTCTCCTAATTCCTGTACGTTTTAAGGTTCGACTTTGGGACGCAGCCTCTTTAACTCTTTAAGAAAACGATGTTTTTTTCATATTTAAAATAAGAGCTTAAAACATCTGTAGTGGAGTTTTCAGCTATGTTGATTCCGATGGTATGATTTTCATTGGCATCTTTTGACTTTTTGGGGATGTTATATATAAAGATAAGCCAAAAGTCCACGTAGCTTCAAATGGGTCCTTAGAAAGCTCTAGGGGAAAATACCGGTAGTGTCGAATCCACTTTTTACGAAAGCTACGAAAACTCGTTGCTTTTGAGAGCAAGGTGATCTTACATCATTTTGACTTGACAATTACAGTAAAGTCAATATCTCTTATCTGTTCCAGAATAACTACAAAAAAGTATATAATACCTTTTTTTTTCTCTTTGCAGTAAGATATATTTTCGAATTTTCGAAAGTTGATTTCGAAAGTTGATTTCGAAAACCATCGCTGAAAACTGATCTCTGCAACATAGCTGAAAACTCTACTACAGATGTTTTGAGCTCTTATCTTAAAATTTGATGCTTCGTATTTTTCCAAGGACAAAGATTGCAAATGCTTGTAACAAAAAGTACAAGTTTAATGTAGAGTGGAGTTTTCATTCGCTTGTAACAAAAAGCACAAGTTTAATGTAGAGTAGAGTTTTCACCTATGTTGATTCCGATGGTATGATTTTCATTGGCATCTTTTGACTTTCTAAGGATGTTCGCCAATTTTTACGAAAATAGTATTAAATGTGATGAATTACAAATCTGGAATCAGCACAAAAATCGAATTCTTTTGATGTATCCTATGTTATAAAAATTCTGCTTTTTAGAGTTTTGGTTAAGCGTTTGGCCTAGTTGCTCCATACTTGCTGGTCGTTACCACGAACTGTTTGATTTGTCCATGCACTATGAACAAAAGTAACCACATGATTAAGGCTTTTTATTCCAAGAAAAAACGAAAGTTCGCGGCATGAATAACTCTTTTGGAGTATGTTCCACAGTAAAAGGACCAGTTCACTCACTTCTTTTGGTGTTATTACATAAAAAAAACTAGTTTTTTTAACTGAAAGTAAGGAGCGACATTAAAACTTAAAACGAACAGAAATTACTCCGTATATGAAATGGATTGTTCCCTCCGCAATCCCTCAAGAGTCAAAGTTTTTAACTTTAACTCCAGAGTCAAACTTTAGCGTAAAGAGCGAGGGAAAGCGGAGGGAACAATCCATTTCATATACGGAGTAATTTCTGTTCAAGTTTTAATGTCGCTCCTTACTTTCAGTTAAAAAAAACTAGTTTTTTTAATGTAATTTCTGAACGTTTTTGAATTAATGCATGTTTGATTTTGACTCTCCACACGTAAACTATTCAAATGAAATTTGCATATTAATTCCTTTTTGGCTAAATGGCTTTCTCTTAGTTTTGATCATACGATTTTGAGAAATATGGGATGGGGAAGGAGGCCTAGTTGCTATGCAATTTTTCGGTTACATAAAAAGGCAACTATTAATTTTAATTTTAACGATTTTTTTTATTAGCAAAAAATATACGTAACTTTAGAATTAACTTACGTAACAAACTTTTATATTCTTTAATTATTATTATGTATATGAGGGGGTTTGTACCCTCGTTAATACCTCGTTCTTTACACTAAATCGTAAGTTTTGTCCCAATTCTTTAAGAATGACCCCTGAATCAGAAAGGCCGTAGAATAAATAGTTGAAATTACTAAAAATACTTTAGCATAAAGAGCGAGGTATTTATCTCCTCCTAAATACCTCGCTCTTTATGCTAAAGTATTTTTAGAACCCCTCATATGCGTAATAATCTCTGTTCGTTTTAAGTTTCAATGCTACTTCGTCCTTTCATTTGAAAAAAACGTTTTCATGTTTATTTTCCATTGTTTTCTTATAGCAATGCTAGAGAATCCTGCGCCCTTTTCATTGAATTTTTCTTCCCCCATGACAAATTCCTCCAAGGAAAGATCCTCCAACATAGCCCCCTCTCCTCAGCCCCAACCCCAAACAAAATAAAATCCCCCTGAAAACGTCTGTGCACTTCCCAATAACCATTACTATATGTAAACACTGGTCAAAGTTTGTAACTTGCAGCCCCTCCCCCAGGGATTGTGGGGGAGTAAGTCATCCCCAAAGACACAGTTATTGTGGTTTTCGACTATGCTGAACCAAATGGCTATCTCAAAATTTTGATCCGTTGACTTTGGGAAAAAATGAGCGTGGGAGGGGGCATAGATGCCCTCCAATTTTTTTGGTCACTTAAAAAGGGAACTAGAACTTTTCATTTCCGTTAGAATGAGCCCTCTTGCGACATTCTAGGACCACTTGGTCGATACGATGACCCCTGGGGAAAAGAAAAAAAAAACAAACAAATAAACACGCACCCATGATTTGTCTTCTGGCAAAAATACAAAATTCCACATTTTTGTAGATAGGAGCTTGAAACTTCTATAGTAGGGTTCTCTGATACGCTGAATCTGATGGTGTCATTTTCGTTAAGATCCTAAGACTTTTAGGGGGTGTTTCTCCCTATTTTCTTAAATAAGGCAAATTTTCTCAGGCTCGTAACTTTTGATGGGTAAGACTAAACTTGATGAAACTTATATATTTAAAATCAGCATTAAAATGCAATTCTTTTGATGTAGCTATTGATATCAAAATTCAATTTTTTAGAGTTTTGGTTACTATTGAGCCGGGTCGCTCCTTACTACAGTTCGTTACCACGAACTGTTTGATTTATGACCGTGAGCTGTTGCAAGTTAGACCTTTGCTATGGTCATGACGTCATTACTACAAGATGTTTTTCAATCGACGTCCCAAAATTGGTAGCAGAATGAAGGACTTGTAACAAAATTTGTCTATGGAAGAAAGGCCGAAATAAAATAATATTGATAAGAAAAAAAGTAAATTCAAAGAAATAAACAAAGAATCACAATAATAAACAAATTAAAGGCGAAGGAACAAAGAACAACCATTGCTCTATGTAGCTCTTGCTCTGACTACAGACCTGTCTATATTTGAGAGGACAAGAAAAGCCAAAAGAGAATGAAATTACTGTCTAGGCTTTCTTTAAACACAAACAATGATGAACTTCAGATTTTAACGTATTTTAATGAGCAAGAACGACAACTAAAGTATTCTCCATGCATGACCAAGCCCAAAATTAACGGTTAAAACTAGAGAAAGAAAAAGAATAGAGACCAGATCCTAAAAATAAAATTAGGCCAAATTTTAAAGTTGATCTAAATTCACGCTATTCTGGATTCACACTGTTCCATAATGTAAGGTTAGAATAAATAGCAAAAATGTTTTTAGCTTTTTTCCTGATTTTTCACATATGTCTCTTAATTTCAAATTTGGCCATTGGTACTACCAAACACTGTATAACTACATTTGGAGGTATTCTTCATTAAAAACTATCTTCCCAATTACTCATCATTTTAAATACGTATGATGTTGTGCAAGTTCCCGCTTAACACCTTGTGGCAGCAAAGGGGAAGAGACTGAGCTTCTTGATCAGAGTTTTTCAGGTTCAATCCCATACGCCACAAGGAATGATTTCTGTTGTTTCTGCTCTTTGTCTTTCCGCTTAACCAAATCAAACAATCAGGTTTAACTTCCCTTGGTACTTTAGTGACAAATCCTGTCCCTGAAACCTGTTCAGATGCATTGGGAAGCTCTGAAAATTGATCGGTTTCCCATCGGTTATGGGGCTTAAATACAGAGTTTAAAAACTTATATCTGCATTGGTCGCTGCAGCAATTTTAAAAGGTGTCACGTAACGTTTTGTGACAAATTATAATTAGTTTTGTAAAACGAAGATTTATAATGCACATTCTTAAAGTTGGCATGCTCAATTGATTTGGCTTGGTCAGCTTTCATCTTAGTTAGTTTTCAAGATATTTAGAAGTTTCAGCATTTCTAAAAAAAACACTTTTCTTCTTCTCTTCTCGTTTTTACATATAGCTAAGCAATTGGCCTTTCAATATAAAAGTATTTTTAAACCACATTTTTGAAACCAAAACAATCTTTGCCGTACAACCAAATGCTTGATTGTGTCTTGTAAGGTAACACCTTTTGAATTAAAGTAGCCAAGATATTGAAAATATAGAAATTTAATAAAAAATTTTATATTGAAATGAAGGAGACGTAGAAAAAGATTTATTTTTAACAATTATCAAGCTTTTGGGTGGAATTTTACTTTTTGAAGAAGTAAGGCCGAAAAGGAAGTGGTTGGAATAGATTGTGTATAATCAGTGCTGAGAGGTTGGAATTGGTTGCTGCAATAGAGGAGGTCACAATTGGTTGTGAACAGACTGGGGGATAGTTGGTTTAAAGAGGAATAATTGAAATAAGCCTTGAAATAAAGTACAATTTGATTACAAAAATACTTAGATCTCAGTCTGATTTAGCCAAAAATTAAAATTAATGACAGTGTTTTTCTACAAGGGCGCCAATTTACGAATACGCAAGATTCCTTTTTCATTTATTTTTGAAAGATGAAGATATTTTTCCTCTTAAGTGCAGGGGGCAGGAGGGGGTATTTTTTTGTTTTAAAGGAAAATGCCAAAAGGACACACATCAAAATCGAGGGGGCTGCACCCTTCCATTCACATCTCCCTTCAATACTCTGACGTTTCATCTCTTTCATTTCACACCTGATTTTGTCTGGCATCGCATTTACTGATTATTTCAAAAATGTCATGTCGATGGCTCACTGTCCGCACTTATTTCACAGCTTCAAATACATATAAACGTTCCGCCAATTACAATTGATTCTTATATTGATTCTACCTTTGCTCAATGAACCCAAAATACAAATTGCAGAAATTTTTCGCTCCTCTGTTTGGTCCAAAAATTTTGACATTAGAGCTTTAGTCTTGAGACCAAATTCGTCAGTGATGATCCAACATTGAATGAAACTTTGCATAATTATTACTGGCTGTTCATATTTCAGCGATATATATTATGTTGGTTAATTCCACTGCGCTTAATGTTGTATGTAGGATAATTTTTACAATCCTCGTGTTATCTAAATCAGTTAAATGTCATAGTTCATTTCCTTCTTTTGTAAATGGAAAATTGGCAGAAAACCCATCAAAATATGGGAATAAAGAAATTACTGAAAAATGCTTCTGTGACAACCTGCTCGAGGAACCCATTGGTGACTGTGAATGTAATGTGGCTTACGTAGATTCCTTTAATAATAAAAAAATATTCCCTGTACTAGCTAGCCTTCTATTCAAAAGCTATTTCAGGTTTTATAAGGTTAATCTTTTCAAAAAATGTCCATTCTGGGATGATACTGAAGGCAAATGCTCCTTTCAAAATTGTGCAGTCAAAGAATTCCCACTTGACTCCCTACCGGCTGCACTGAAGGCTGTCGACGATAACCTGAAATTAAACTACAAACCACCGGCAAAAGAAGAACCGTGCACCTCATCCAGAGAAGAACGTCTTAGTTCCATTAATGATACGATCAGCACAGCCGCTTCGGAGAATATTGCAACATGGCAGGAACACGATGCCAAAATGGGCAGTTATTGCGCTATGGACGAGGAGCAGCCTGATGACCAGACTTACGTTGATTTAACTTTGAACCCTGAACGTTATACTGGCTACATAGGTCGCGAAGCACATAAGATATGGAGGGCTATCTATGAAGGAAATTGTTTCAAGACACCTCGCACCCATGGTCTATTCAGTGATACTTGGAATGTAGAAGGTATGTGCTTTGAAGAACGAATTTTTTATAGAGCAATATCTGGTCTTCACACCTCAATCAGTATGCATGTGTCTTTAAAGTACTTACAACCTACTGCCGAAATATCTAACGTCACTGGTAATAGGATTGACTCAATTGGTACTTGGGGTCCAAACATTGCAGAGTTCCACAATAGGTTCAATCCTACTAAGACCAATGGAAATGGACCAGAGTGGCTTAGAAATCTTTACTTGCTCTATCTTAATGAGCTGAGAGCTCTGGAAAAGGCTGCTCCATATCTTGAGACTTTTGATTATTATACTGGTAATTCTGAAGAAGACATCGAAACTAAAGAAGCTGTACAAGGGATTTTAAGAATTATCAAGAGCTTTGAGCATCACTTTGACGAAACAACTATGTTCTTTGGAGGTCAAGAAGCAATAAAACGGAAAAACGATTTTAGACTTCACTTTTATAACGTCAGTAGAATTATGGATTGTGTTGGGTGTCAAAAGTGTCGTCTATGGGGTAAACTTCAGATTCAAGGACTCGGAACAGCTGTAAAAATATTGTTTTCTCCCAGTTTTGAGGCTCCTGAGTCCACTGTTTTCAACTTGAAAAGTAAGGAAAAGGCTCATTTCAAACTGACAAGAAATGAAGTCGTTGCACTGTTTAACGGCTTTGGCCGCCTCTCTGAAAGTATTCACGGGTTAGAAATATTCAGAAAACTTCACTGGTCTTGATTCTTCTTTAAAAGTTTCATGTTTTTTTCGACTCAAAACAAACTTTGTCATAATTTTTTATATTTCGGTACAAGTTCTGCATTCCCCCTTTTTTTCAAACTTCAGTTTCAATAATAAGAAGTATTAATATGTAAGAAATATTAAGAAAAGTGAAAATAATAAGAATTCACCATGGTAATACACATAAAGACAGTTCTACATTTAGGGGTTAGTATGTGAATCCCAAACGTAAGGAACAGGACGATATCACCGCTTATTAGGCATTTAAATGACAAGTGAGAGAATTTGAGTTTCAATTAAGTACTGGAAATAAAAAATAGAGCGGATATCCCTCTACAAAATTATTTGACCAAACTACAACTAATTTGGCCTATCTAGTTGTAGCACGAATATTATTATAAAAGGCACTAAGTTTTATATTTTTATCAACGATTCCTTTTTCATTCAGGAAATATTATTCACTCTAAATCTACCTTCTTATTTTTCAATGAATCCATTCTGTCCTATTTGCATATGTAGAGGGTGTATGAATCCCTGTTTTGAAAGTTTAAAAAAATAAGAGCTAAGAGCTCATATGGCACTTGTGACGAGGTCGGAGGAGCCAAGAGCTCATATGTTATGAGCTCTAGCAAAATTCTAAGAATCAATAGATTGCTTGAAAAGGAAAATCAGAAGCTTAAAGCCGGTCAGGATTTAAAACAAGAGCTCTGAGTCACGAATTCCTTCTAAATATCAAAATTCATTAAGATCCAATCACCCACTCGTAATTTAGAAATACCTCAATTTTTCTAATTTTTCCTCTCCCTTCAGCCCCCCAGATGGTCGAATCGGGGAGCTGATTTGTTCAGCTCCCTGACACGCCTATCAATTTTCATCGTCCTAGCACGTCAAGAAGCACCAAACTCGCCAAAGCATTGAACCCCGCCACCTAACTTCACCAAAGAGAGTGGATCCAGTCCGGCTACGTCAATCACGTATCTACGACATTCATGAGCGTTTTGTAAGATTTCCGGTTTCCCCCTCCAACTCTCCCCAAGGTCAAAAGATCTGGTCGGGATTTGAAATAAGAGCTCTGAGAAAATATCTTGTAAATATCAAATTTCATTAAGATCCGGTCACCCGTTCTTAAGTTAAAAATACCTGAATTTTTCTGATTTTTCCAAATTAACAACCCCCAGCTCCCTCAAAGAGAAAGGATCCGAACAAATTATGTCAGTCTCGTATCTATAACTTGTGTTTATTCTTCCCATCAAGTTTCATCCCGATCTCTCCACTCTAAGAGTTTCCAAGATTTCTGTTTCCCCCCTCCAACCCTATATGTCCCTGGATTCGATTCAAATTGAAAGTGGAGCATCTGAAACATAAGATTCTTCTATATATCAAGTTTCATTAAGCTCCGATCACCCATTCGTAAGAAAACTCGATTTTCAAGTTTTCAAAGAATTCCGGTTTCCCCCTCCAACTCCCTTCAATGTCACCGGATTTAGTCGAGGTTTCAAATGAGAGTTTTAAAACACAGGATCCTTCTAGATATCACACTTCATTAGATCTGATCACCCGATCGTAAGTTACAAATACCTGATTTTTTCTAATTTTTCCGAATTGCTCCCCCCCCCTTCCAACTCCACCAAAGAGAGCGGATCCGGTCCGATTATGTCAGTCACCTATCTTGGACTTGTACTTATTCTTCCCACCAAGTTCCATCCTGATTTCTCCACTTTAAGCGTTTTTCAAGATTTCCGGTCCCCCCCCTAATGTCACTGGATCCGGTCGGGATTTAAAATAAGCCATTTGAGTTTCGAGGTCCTTTAAATATGAAATTTCATTAAGATAAGATCAGTTTCGTAAGTCAAAAATGCTTCATTTTTTTCTAATTTCTTAGAATTAACCCTCCCTCCAACTCCCCCGAAGAGAGCAGATCCGTTCTGGTTATGACAATCCCGTATCTAGCACTTGTGCTTATTTTTCCAACCATGTTCCATCCCGATTCCTCCACTCAAAGCGTTTTCCCAGATTTTAGAGTCTGCCCACCCCCAACTTTACCTTCACCGGATCCGGTCGGGATTTAAAATACGAGCTTTGAGACACGATATCCTTCTAAATTGTAAATTTCATTAAGATCCGATCACTCCTTCATAAGTTAAAAATACCTCGTTTTTTATTTTTTCAGAATTAACCCTCCTCTCCCAACTCCCCCAAATAGAGCGTATCTGTTCCGGTTATTTGAATCACGTATCTAGGCCTTACGATCATTTTTACCTCCAAGTTTCAACCCAATCCCTCCACTCTAAGCGTATTCCAAGATTTTAGGTCCCCCCTCCCAACTTCCCCCAATGTCACCGGATCCAGTCGGGATTTATAATAAGAGATCCTTTCAAAAATCAAATAAGATCCGATCACTCTTTCGTAAGTTAAAAATGCCTCATTTTTTCTAATTTTTCAGAATTAACCTTCCCTCCCCCTCCCAACTCCCCCAAAGAGAGAAGATCCGTTCCGGTTATGTCAATCACGTATCTAGGACTTTTGCTTATTTTTCCCACGAAGTCTCATCCCGATCCCTCTACTCTTAGCGTTTTCCGAGATTTTAGGTTCCCCCCTCAATTCCTCCCAGTGTTACCGGATCCAGTTGGGATTTCAAAAAAGAGCTCTGAGACACGATATTTTTCTAAACTTCAAATTTCATTAAGATCCGATTGCTCCTTCGTAACTCAAAAATACCTCATTTTTTCCAATTTTCAGAATTACCCCCCCCCCCCCAAACTCCCCCAAACAGAGCAGATCCATTCCGGTTATGTCAATCACGTATATTGGACTTCCAATGTCACCGGATCCGGTCGGGATTTAAAATAGAAGCTCTGAGACACGATATTCTTCCAAATTTCAAATTTCATAAAGAACTCATGACCCATTCGTAAGTTAAAAATACTTCATTTTTCTATTTTTCCGAATTAACCGACCCCCCCCCCCCCCCAGATGGTCAAATTGCGAAAACGACTATTTCTAATTTAATCTGGTCTAGTCCCTAAAACGCCTGCCAAATTTCATCGTCCTAGCTTACCTGGAAGTACCTAAAGTAGCAAAACCGGGACCGACAGACCGACAGAATTTGCGATCGCTATATGTCACTTGGTTAATACAAAGTGCTATAAAAAGAGAATCTAATCTTGGAGTGATAGATTTTTAGGAAGTAAAAGCACCTTAAATGTCAGGGGAAAAATTGGCCTTAGGAAACGTGACCAAACAGGAAGCATAGGACATTTTTCAATTTTGCCATTAACTAGGCTCACGTACTACTTGATAATGAGGTTTCAAAGGCAGTATATTCGGAAAAATATTAATCTGGGACAAATTGTGATGTGTAATGACCCCCTTTTTATCATTTATCTTATGTTAAAAACAAGCATGGATTAATTAAAAAAAATATATATGTCTGTTCAAAGTAAACAGTAAGTTAGACGCTTGAAACGAGTAACAGTTTTAAAGCTACTCAATAAATAATAATTTTATCAAATTATTGGGTAGAGGGTTTGCAACCACCCCCTTGCCCCCCCCCTCAATGACGCCATTGGACCTCTGATGCCTATAACAGTAATTCCTGAAAATCAGCCGTAGTTGCACAAAAAACTGGAATACCAGAGTATTGATCTTGCTTGTCCATTCCACGACTAAAAAAGTTATAATTGTACTTGAAACCCTGTGGAATATATTCTATGGTGGCGCAGTGGGTTTGACCTTAGCTTGGTAATACGACCCCAGAGATCAAACCGGTCTTAGCAACACACTGCAGGGCTGACGAAGGGACTTACTAGTCAAGAAGCGTCGTTAGTCTGACTACTTACTTACTTAGCCTCTAGAAGAAGCAGCAAAGGGTGGACTTATTTTACACATTATTAGTTTGAGTCTTCCCCCCCCCTAATGCTAGGAAATAGTGTTGTGCCAAACACAAAGCTTCCCTGTTTCATAGTTTTAATGAATTGTTTGTAAATATTTTGGTAAAACTGTAGTTCATCTCCTTTTCTAAAGCATTACAGTTATGAAATTTTTACTTTTTTACTTTGAAATTATTTTATGAACTTTTACTTTAAAACTTTTTTACTTTAACAATCTGAATTTTGCAAAAAACCGCATTTTGAAATGAATGACCTTTTTTTTCTGTTTTTCCTTTATAAAACCCGAAGACTTAAACCCAATATCATGCATTGATTAAGAGCTGCCAATGAAATTAAATAAAAATTAACATACAAAATGAAAATTAGTGAAAAATTAGGCCATATTTTAACGGGTGCTGGCGTTTACCTTCCCAGAAAATCCCCTGGAAAAATACACCCTCTTGTGGAAAATGTCCCCCCCAGAAAATACCTCCTGTGGAAAATCCCCTCCGTGGAAAATATCCCCAGAAAACACCCCCCGGAAAATACCCCCTCAAAAATGCCCCCTATGGAAATCCCCTCCGTGTAAAATACTCCTGGAAAACACCCCCCCCCCCTCCAGCACATGCCGCCTCCCACGGAAAATACCCCCGAGAAAATGCCCTCCATGGAGAACCCCTCCGTAGAAAATACTCCCGGAAAATAAATGGAAAATAATGACGAAGGCCACACTGCCTTTCCATAATACAACTACAGAAGAGAATTAGAAACAATTCTAATTAGCAATGACCTAGGAATCAAACAAACTGTCCGCGAGGCAATCGAAATCAAGCGAAACTTTAATAATAATACATCCCTAAATAGAGACTTGAGTGACTACACACTCAACCCTATATACACGATATTAATTGCAGAAAATAATCTAATTCAAAATAAAACAAAAATAGGAACGAATAAAAACAAGCCCAATCCCAAAAGAACTACAAGATTAGCTGCAGAGAAGGCAAATATCGCAATAAGAAATTATTTCAATTTTTAATAAGTGTAGTTAGTTCAATGAATGAACCTTTTTAGCTTGTAAAATGTTAGCTTTTTTCGCACAGTCTTGGCTGAACTTTTCGTTAAGAAATAATGATACCAATGCTATTTTTTTTTTTTAAAGAATGGATTTTTAACCGAAAACTTTTATTGTAAGTGTTTTATTGTTTATTATTTTTTTTGCTGAAGACTCCCTTAGATATAGGGCTGGAATATTCAAATAGGTATTACTTGTTCACTGTCTTGGGAAAAAAGTCGTCATTATTCTCTGGTCTGTAGTTGTATAAATGGAAAAGTTTTTAAAATCTCAAAAAAGAGGCATGGGAAACACAAAAAAGTAATTAAGCTAGATAGTTCCATTTCAATGGTCACTGGCGAAGTTTGATAATCGTCTATTTGCATAGTTTCAGACCAGTGTTTTCTCGGACCTATTTTTGCCATCCTTTCCCCATCCCTGTCGCATGGCTTTCAGTTCATCTTCTCTATTGGCTTAGTTTACTCGTAAGCCTTGCGTAATTTACAAATTACACTTACACTCATAATTTATGCTAGGAGTTTGGCTATATTTCTAGGGATATATTTTTTAATCATTCATTAACAGGAAAATGTAGAAAAGAAAATTGAAAAACTGAGAATTAAAAATTAGGGCCAACCCAAACTTTTCCGAGTAATCTTTTCTGGGGTCCATTTTGTCTGTTTTTATCTGACGCACGTTTTTAACAATTCGTGTTCGGCTGTCATCAGTTTCGCAATCAGTGCAGATAAATATAGTTTTGCAATAGCTTAGAGAAATTCCGCATTAGTAGGCCATTTGCTGAGAAAACGAATTACCTAGTAGTGATTATTGTCGTGCTAATAACTAAAGAACCTACCTCGTATTTACAGAATTTCACAAGAGAGAAAAAGTAAAAGTAAATTCGAGAATTCCAAAGCTAATCATCCGACAATTCCTATTACCTAATTTTAGAAAATCCTGCGCCCTTTTCGTTGAATTTTTCTTCTCCCATAAACCAAAAAAAATCCCCTGAAAACGACTGTACACTTCCCAATAACCATTATTATATGTAAACACTGGTCGAAGTTTGTAACTTGCAGCCCCTCCCCCAGGGACTGTGGGGGAGTAAGTCATTCCCAAAGACATAGTTATTATGGTTTTTGACTATGCAAAACAAAATGGCTATCTCAAAATTTTGATCTGTTGACTTTGGAGAAAAAATGAGCGTGGGAGGGGGCCTAGGTGCCCTCCAATTATTTTGGTCACTTATAAAGGGCACTAGAGCTTTTCATTTCCGTTATTATGAGCTCTCTTGCAACATTCTAGGACCAATCGGTCGATACGGTGACCCCTGGGGAAAAGAAAAAAAAACAACAAACAAACAAATAAACACGCACCCGTGATTTGTCTTCTGGCAAAAAATACGAAATTGCACATTTTTGTAGATAGGAGCTTGACAATTTCGCTGTAAGGTTCTCTGATACGCCGAATGCGATGGTGTGACTTTCGTTAAGATTCTGTGACTTTTAGGGGGTTTTCCCCTATTTTCTAAAATAAGACAAATTTTCTCAGGCTCGTAACTTTTGATGACAAAGACCAAATTTGATGAAACTTATATATTTAAAATCAGCATGAAAATCCGATTTTTTGACGTATATTTTAGAATCAAAATTCCGTTATTTATAGTTTCGTTTACTATTGAGCCGGGTCGCTCCTTACTACAGTTCGTTACCACGAACTGTTTGATAAGATTGAATTTGAGAAAACACCATTGAAAACAAAGAACAAAATTTTAATTTTAAGTATTACACGTTATAAGGAGAGAATTTGATATTTTATGGCATAAAGATGCTATTGTTGAAGTTCCAGCTCAGAACAAGGGAAATACTTTGTATTTCTCCTGTTTTTACGGTACCGATGAAAAATAATTCTTATAGACTTATTCTGAATCTTAAAGAGTTAAACAAAAGCGTTAAATACCGCCCTTTTAAAGCGTCTGAGGTTCTCTTAATTACAAAAATTATTATATGGCCTCTGTTGACCATGTCAATTTTTACTATTCATGTCTTGTTGATTTTGATGATTGAATAAGATTGTTGCTAGGTTCTTAGTGCCAAATCGGTTGTCAGGAGCCCCAAGGGCTCTTGTAAGACCCATGAAACCAGTTTTCTCCCTGCTTTGACAAAGGGTATTCGTCTGATGTTTACTTGGATGATTCAGCCTTTCTGGGAAGGTTATTTTCAGAAAGTCAAAACAGTTTTCATGAAATAGTGAAATCACCCTCAGAACTGAGGGGTTGTCATTCAACTGGAAAATTCATGTGAACAAATAGAAGTTCTGGGTTTTGTGTTAGATTCTCGATCAATGTTTATTTTCTTGCCGGAAAGGAAAATTCAAAAGGTTTTGATGTCGTTTCAAAGCTTCATAGTCCAGAATCGACTACGATTCAAGAATTGACCAAAACTCTAGGCGTTCTTGTTTCAATCTTCCTCAGTGGATAGTGGTCGAAGAACAAACCATTGCTCTCGGAGCCTCGAGTTTCGAACTCGTGCTTGATATGGCTCTCGGAGCCCTGAAGTTTGTTCTAGGAACACAATATCTAGCTCTCGGAGCCCACAAATAGGTTCTAGAGCCCCCAGAACTGGATCTGTGAGCCCCATAAGAAATCCATGACCCAAAGAAATGACAGAAAACGGAAGGCTTCTTTGGAAAAGCACAAAGGCAAAAAATTAAAACGAAGCAGGTCAATTGACACTCTATTTAAAAGGTTTCGTAAGGACGTTCTCGTACCAAGGACAGTCCCATGATCTATAAGAAACTTCTCTAATTTATAAACAGAGCTATCTTTGAGCCTCTGGAAATAGGATTTATTTCCGGCAGAAGGATTTATTTGAGCGCTACACTAGACCTGCGAATGCCAATAAAATTGATGTTCCCAAGGTAAACAGTAAAGTTTGGCCTGCTCTCTCATCACGAGCTAAACAGAGGGATGCTAAGGCACTTCAAGTGCAGCGGGCTATTGCTCACTTAACCTTTTATGTTCTAGATGCAGCAAATGCGATTCTTTAGCTTGAAAATCATGATATCGAAGAAAAGGTTGTTAAAAACCTAACAGATACTGTTCTCATGCTTGGCCTCACCGATTATGACCTCAGTCTAAATAGACCTCAGTCGATGATATTCGAAGTGAGTCATAATCCCATTGTAGCATCAGCTTTATATTTTCATGAAGTTAAAGTCACGGAGTCTCTTTTTGGCAAAGATGTTGCCAAAACACCATCCAAAGCCAAATCAATGGTGGATTTGGAAGAATCATTTGGAAGGTCAAAAAATGTGCAAGGGGATCCATCGTTATCGCCACTGGCAAAACGAGGCTCCCCGTCTAAACTATTTCAGAAATTAGGGCCTTTAACTGGAACGCGGATTCATTTAGTGTTCAAGCACTAAAACACACGCCTGGCAAGTTTGCGACCAAGCTAACATCTGATGTAATTTTGAAACTGCAATAGTGGTTGGATATTCCCAATCATTCTTCTAAAGCAATTAAGCCTAGATTAGTAGACAAAATTTGTGTGTGATGATGCATCAAAATTATGCTGTGGGTGATGCATCAGAACGAGGCTGGTCATTCGTGGATGAATATTCCATGAAAACGTCGACAGCTAAATGGTCCTCAGAAGAAAAGGAATTTGGCGTCAATATTTTAGAAACAAAGGCTGTTTATCTAGGATTAAACAGCTTTGTTAAGATTAGCAAATTCATGCAAACACCGGCTGTGTTCAGACAATGAAAAAACAGTAGCTTGCATAAATAAAAAGAGAGGATCAAAATCTGAGCTTTGTGATTATTTCGTAAATAAGGTTTGGCAGCTGGTTTTGCGGGGTAAAGAGAGGTGATAATGAAAAAGATGGAAATTGAATGTTTAAAATTATGAACTCTTTGCTATCTCAGTCGATAGACATTGATTTTTTTGCAACTAGTTAAAATTTTCAGATTGAACAATTTGTTTCTTGGAAACCAGATCCAGAATGTTTTTTCGCAGATGCAATTGAAGCGAGTTGGAAGCCTCATTTCTTCTATGCATTCCCCCATTTAGTTTGCTTCTGAAGAGCTTTCAGAAAGTAGAAATGGATCAGGCAACTGGTATTTTGATTTTTCCAGACTGGACCAAATAAGCAGTCAATTTCTCTGGAAAATATCTAGTAAATTTGCATCCTTTTTTCGGAGCGCCCATGCTTCAGACCCATATTTGAACACTGTCATATCTATAGCTTCCTATATTCTAATCTTGGTTTGAAGACTTATCTTCCTATTCTTCCAAGTTTTTTTTTAATCGTGAAAAAAAAAAAACACCCTAAGTCTTGGCTATTCTAGTTTTAACATCTTCGCTGCTCCCACCGTCTTTGCTAATAATACTATCAAGGTAAGTGAAGCTGCCCACCTGATCAATCTATTCGTCTCCCATGGTCACCTTTTCGTCTTCAGTTATTCCTAGCCTTAGTGACTTTTTCTTCTTAACATTAATTTTCAAACCTATTCTAGCACCATGAACTCGCTAAACCTCTAAAATTTCATTCATTTTGCTCATACTTTCATCCTGGAGCCCTATTATTTCTTAATCCTTTTAGTACTATTGCTAATTCTTCCTCACTAAACAAATCTTCCTTCTTATCCAAGGTATTACACACTTTTTCATTTTCATATAAATCTCTTCCTCCAACTGTCTCTCGGTTGAGCAGATTCTCGAAAGGTTCTTTTGTTCTATCCGGTTTAATTATTTTAAACGGCCCACTTTTTGATTCCTTTTCTGTAGTTATCACTCTGGTGAATTACGCTGCACTTCTTATTAGCATGTAAATATTTGTTTTGTTTTTCAGGTCAAATAAATAAGAAATGACGCCAATATCCTGAAATTAAGCTAATGAATTGGTCTACTCAAAATGGTGTTAAATCAGCCAATTTTGTCATGAAGGTGTAAACATATCAACTACACTGTCTCACACCGTTCCTGCAACCATCATGCCCGGGGGGCGACGCGGGCTGGTGGCTCCCCAAAATACATTTTTGGAGAACATAATTCGACGATCTAACTCTCAGCGTGAGTTCATTTAATGTTTTTCTATATGGATAAGCTTAAAGAAGCCTAGAAATTATTATGCGGTTTCAAAAAGTGTTTTGTATGTAGATCTATTGTATCGTTCTAAATTTCTTGCATCAGACCTTTGGGGATCCCCATTCATATAGAAATTCATATTGAGAAATATTTTAGCTCAATTTGATGATTTGCAAAATCATACCACAAGAGCATAAGCCTCTGGCACAATTTTTGCAAAACTTTAGGAGTTTTTCACATGACTGAGATTGTTATTCCTCAACGTTATATTTTAGCATCGTTTTGATAACATCATCCATATTAACCATAACTTTATTACTACTGCTACTACTAACAACTCACCGCAGTACCAAGCCACCTGAGGCCAACACAGCTACACCGGCTCCTACTACGTCCCATCTATTCAAAGCTTCCCTCTTTACACCCTCCCAGGAAGTTTCTGTTTCCCTTAAATCTTTTTTACGATATCTTACCACCATATCCATGGACGCACTGCTTTCTGTCTAGCCCTAGATGGTTGGCAGAAAAGGACAATCTTCGGAAATATGTCATCCTTCATCCGTAGAACGTGCCATCAATGTTATAATAATCTCATTCTAATATTACGAACAATAAGGTAAAAATTAAAATTCGTGATGACCCTTTGAAACCGCTTGGGATCTTTCTTTATTTAGGTATTTTTAATGGTCCTTCGCTACCCCTTTGTTGAGTACAAGTGATGAAATCCATCCGTTCTCGTATTTTGTAAGTTCTGGTAGGGCAGTTTCTATCTGTTATTTTTTTTTAAGAACAAAGTCAGTGGCTAAAGTTTTCTATTCTGTAGCTGTAACTCAAGTTCTTCTATAATTAACACGGTCACAGATCGTCCGGATATTAAAACAACTTGTTCTTAATTTCGAAAATTTTAAAGAAGACCCTCAAACTTTTATCCTGCATCATTAATGTAAAACAACTGGGTATTCAACGCCGTATCCAGAATGGGGTTAGGGTGTTTGAGCCCCACCCCAAAATATCTGTCTTACTCGTAAAGACATAACAAAATTGAATATGAACAAATTTTGGATGCGTTTTTTAAAGTTTTTTTTGTGCCCCTTCCCCAAAGACCTTTTGACCCCTCCCCCCAAATAAAATCCTGGATACGGCCTTGGGGTATTGCTAAGAAATTAATGAATACAGCCCTGTGGGTACGCTTAAGTTTTTTTTTGTATTTTCAAAAGTGCTATTTTTTCTAATTAAACGGCCTTTGTGATTCAGGGGTCACTTATAGAATTGGAACAAAATTCGAACTTTAGCATAAAGAGTAAGATACTGACGAGGAGGTGAGCCCTTTCATGTACATAGTAATTTCTATTCGTCTTAAGCTTAAATGTTGATCCTTACTTTCAGTTGAAAAAACTTGTTTTTTTTTTATTTCATAACTTGTAAGAACAAACATTCGGCCCTAAATCACACCCAATGTAGCTCGTAGACGCTTTTTTATAAGAAGAATGATGAAACAAGCCGAACATAAAAAGATGTACTTTTGATATATAATATTTTTAACTTGCCTATTTTTTTAACTTCAGCTATTTTTTAACTGATATTTTTAACTTTTTAAGTCTTGTCGATTGAAAATAAAAATATGTATCTTTACGTTCTTTTAACACGCTAATAAGCACACATGTAGCGTAACTAATTCAGACAGTAAAATTTTTTAATATGAACTTGACACAAATGATTTGTTAGTATACAAATATTCTAAGAAAAAAAATCTTAGGATTTATTGTAATCATTTTCTTTAGATTTTGATAAATATTTTATACTAATATCTTTTAGTTCATCAACAATGTATTAATATTTGTTATCATTATCCATTAAAATTAACTGATTAAGCAATTTTTTTTCAGCATTTACAATACTACTACTCCTCCTACTAACAACTCATTGCAACACCAAGCCGCATACAGCTGCTCCCACTCCCTCTTAACACCCGTCTATTCAAACTCTCACTCTTTATACACCTCCCACCAAAAAAGTTCTTAAAATCCTTCCATACGATCTCTTCTCACCCTATTCAGGAACAACATGCTGTTTGGCCCTATAAGGTGGATGGTTGAAAAGAACGGTTTATCAGGATTCTCTATACATCAAAGAAAGTGTTTTTTAACATTTTACGGTATGTTTAAAAGCAAATATTTTTAACAAAACCTTGCAATATTTTCCATGCAAATATTTTTTTCCACATTTCTGAAACATAAAATATTTTAATAAAACATATCTAAAATATTATTTCTGTTTATATATTTCTTCTTGTCACCAAAATTTTTTATCCATAAGGGATTTTTGGTAATTATAGAACTAAGTATCCAAAGTCCTCGTCCCATTTTGAGTTGTGTTGACAAACGAAACATCCTAGACCTTGACAAACAAAGCGCAAGAGACGTGATTGCAAAAATTCAGTATAAAGAAATGAGAAATTCCAGTGAGTTGTCTGCGTAAAAGAAGTCCTACACCAGAACAAAAGTTTCAAAGAAGTTTAAAACGTGGATTTTAACAAGTTGGAAGAAGTTTTGCCTATTTGAGCTCCTTTAATGATGTCTTCGTAGGGTTCAACTTCATAAAATGTTCTGTCATTTGTGAATGACTTTGAAGTTCATGTCTTGAAGAATAAGTTTTCAGCTTAAATACGATGAGTTACCGTTTTTTGGCTCACCAGGATTGAATCAAGGGGCTACCCCATTTCAAAATTGTGTACACCAAATAGGACGTACCATGCTTGGTGGAGCTATACCTCACGTAACACAAAGAGTGCATCAAGTGGTAGTGAAGCAAGTAGTGCTCCGAAATATATATCTGGCGGTGAAGAGCGGCGACTTTTGGCTTTAATGTAATTAGTTTTGTTAAAACAACTTTTGTTTTTTTTGGGGGGGGAGGCACAATAAAAACTTAAAAAACGAATCAAAAATTTGTTTACATTCATTCTGTTGTGTTTTTGAGAGTCAAATATTTTTTTGGAGAAGAGAGGAGTAAAGACTCCGCAACACTCAACCCCTCTGGATACGGCCTTGAAACTAGCTGACCTCAAGCTGGAATCGTGACAAAAAATTGGGCTTATCTCTAAGCCCTGTGCATTTTATTATGCCTGGAAAAACACATTTCCCAAACTTTGAGGTAACTAAGGTTAAAAGACTTAGTATGTCTAGACGCCTTGATTTGAGATCGCTCCCGAAACATTTTAGAGCTGAATTGCAGGTCAAAGCTGTTGAAAAGTTGGCAAATTAAGAAACAAGTTATCAGGGTACTTTTGGTGTCAAAATTTTGCTCTAAAAAGGCGTTTCCAAGCCCCTAAGATTTAAGACACTCGCAGAAAATCCTAATCGCTAGAGGATACTGGCGATTTTCTAAGAACCAGTGCCAGTTTTCTGATATTACCAGTTTTTACCAGTCTACTCTTTTGTATATGGGTATATTATATACCCATATATTTTGTATACCCATATACCCATATATTTATAATATATACCCATATATTATATACCCATTATATTTTGTATATGGGTGATATTACCAGTCTACTCTTTGGTCTGAAACCTTTGAGATAAGCATGCATATACAAAAGCCATTGAGGAAAATCACTACCTTATACTAGGATCAACAACGTTTTTAATATGAAGTGCATGATGTTAGTAATTGAGATTTTATGGTTCATTCGGCATTTTACGGACAAAATGCCGAGTGAATCACCCAAATGGAAACCCCGTTTCCTTACACTTTGTAACAACATTCTTGTATTTTCTATGCGCTGATGTTAATTACGGTTAGTCCGTGAAATGTCAAATTACAGAGTATCTATTAGATTCTACCAGATATATCATTCCTATCAAAATACATGGGCCGACGTCTTCCTCAATTGCATTGGCTATCTAACCAAATTAGCCCATTTGTTTAGATACTGCTCCGCCCGTGCTTAGATTTGATTGGACAATTTCGTTCGGTATCGTCAATCTTTAGGAAGCTAAATCATCTGATTGAATGGCTTTTGAGGTTTGTAAAAATATTGAAGCGAGAAATCTATGTCAGCATCAATAATCTGTGGTCGAACAAAAACAGGGCTTCACTTTTTTGTTTGGTTCAGTTTATAACAAATTAACCCAAGAACTCCAAGTCAACGAATATAGAGATACCAATTAGAGGGGGGATGGAGGGCCGAATTTTGAAAAAAAACAACATCTTGGTGTTTTCCTAAAAAAAAAAAAAAAATCCAAGAAACGACTCCCAACCCCCAAAATTTAGCAAATACTTTTTTGCACATTCATTAGAAATAGAGGTAATCATTGCCCTCCCCTTCTCTCCTTTGATTTAGTGAATTGGTTCCCACGATCACATGTATTTGCTTATGATGGCTTTTTCTATGTACAGCCTTTCATAGCTTTGTCAAAAATGATGTAATTATCGTTTTTGGTATGTCTTGGCATATCAGCCATACCCAATAGGGCTCTGGATTCAAAGGAAAGGCTAAATATAAGATTGCCAATTAAGACCAAAATGTCTAATGGGATTGCAAATAAAATCGAAAATATGGATCCGATTTGTCAATTTAACAGTCCGATAGTCAATGAAAAAGACTATAATTTAGGATGATACTGATTCCATCGATGCGAGTGAAATTGAGCCAGATAAGAGAAATTCGTTGTTAGACGACTTCCATGGTGACCAGAAAAAACACAATAGACAAATAAAAGACATCCATTAAACTTTGGATAGTTAACAAAACTTAAGTTTTAAATAATATCGGTGCCGCAATTATAGCTTTTTTGAACATGTTAATGGATGCGGTGAGACATTAAAAGCAAATATTCTGTTTTTTTTTACAGCGCAGAATATATCCAAGCATTATAACAAAACTTAATCATGCAGCGGAAGCGAGAGTGCCATGAGGGCCACCACACTCACTCACGAGGGGGAGGGGTCCAAGAGCCTCTTACTCATTGCGATTTGAAATTTATTCATGATATCATCTACCTTACAGAGAATTGACATTTTTTATTCCTTTACTGCACTGTATACTCTGCCTAAAACATACTACTTCCTAAATAAATCCTTACATAAGTTTTTGGGGAATTTCCAAAACCAAAAAACTCTATGTATTTTTTTCACGATATGAAATAGGGCGTTATGTATTGAACGTTGAAGAGTTTTTTTTCCCAACTTAAAACTTAATTTGTCATAAGCTTCCACTTACACATTAGATACAATATCTAACCTTGTTTTGGCAAAGTCACTAGTTTTTTTTATTTGTTGTGTTTGCATGTCTTTTGTCTTGGAATGGTTATGATAAATACAAGGGAGATGAATACCCCTATAGATAGACCAAATTACATACGGCGTGTTAATATTGTTGTGAAGGGCCATGATACTTTACTAACAAAAAGTCCTTTGCCTTAGACCATCCCCCTTCCAAAAAATGTCTACTTCCTCTCTTGAGGAGTTGTAAACAAATATAAAACAAGACAAAAATCTGAAAAAGATTGACCAAAAATTGTAAATCTTGTCATACGTTATTTTAGGCTAATTTTGAATTGCTTGTCAATGTTTATCAATTATCTTGTTAAAATATATCAATTAGACAGACAGCTTTTCTTACTTAGGTAGCATTATTTGTAAAGATGGTGTGTGTAGTGAAGATGTTAAAAGTAGAATAACAAAGGCTCAGGGTGTTTTTCACGGTTGAAAAAAGTTTGGAATAATAGGAAGATAAGTCTGCAAACCAAGATAAGGATATTAGAAGTTACAGTACTGACAGTGATCAAGTATGGATCTGAAACGTGGTTGCACCAAAATACGCAGGGTGATTGGTTAGATGTTTTCCAGACACACTGTCTACGGATTCTTTTGGGTACCTGACTGACTGATAGTATATGAAACAGTAAGCTGTACAAACAATGTTGTTTTATCCCGCTTTCCAGGGCTATGACGAGAAAAAGGTAGAGGTGGCTAGGGCACGTTATGCAGATGAAGCCTAAAAGATTTCCAATGATCGTCCTTTTCGGCCAACCATCTAGGGCCAAACGAAAAGCAGCTCGTCCAAGAATAAGGATAGGTCGTAAGGAAGGATTTAGTGCAAATGGTAACTTAGTGGGACAATGTAAAAATGGAGGCTTTGAGTATATTGGGATGGAGGCGTGTGTGTAGCTGTGTTGGCCTCAGGTTTCTGGGTGCTGCAGTGAGTTGTTAGAAGTAGTAGTAGTAATGCTGCAAACTGGGACTCTCACAAAAGACAGCACAAACCTCTTAAACAAGCCGCTCTCATAAAGTCTCAAATTAATTTCTCGTCGGTGAATTCACTTCTTTTTGGTTTTAGTCAATAAATATCATTATAGTAAATTACTTACAGTATTCTGAGCCAAAAAACACTTCTTGTTTTCGAATTGGTCATGAACTTGGCTGCTTCAAGTGTGTCGAAGGCATTGACCTAATACCATGAATTGATTTGGAATATCTTTTTTAATTTTACCATGGTAAAATGTAATAGCAAGAAGGAGAATCTGATAAACTGTTTCTGCCATCTCTTATGACATTAGGAATGTGTACGTATTCTCTTATGGCATGAACAAGGTGGCATCCTTAATCAATATGAACATTTGAAGGCAGCAGTATTTGAAGGTTCGCCAATTACTTTATTGACTCTAGATATTGTTCCACTTCTGTTCTTATCAGAGACTATCTATAACAAAATGGTGTAGAACTCAAAATATTCTACCCCACACAAAGAAAGATAAATTTACAAAAGGTGTCGGCACAACCAAACACAGAAGAAAGTTCTCGCCATTCGAAAAAAATAGATAAAACTGGAATGAATAAACTCCGACTGGTTTCAGCCCTTTCTAAATACATCAAACTTGGAATTTGCTACTCAACGAGGCCTTTTACAACCTTTTATGACCATCCATTCTATATGAAGACAACAGGAATAGTGAAATAGAAAAAATCAAGATATTTAGTAATGGAAATACATATTCAAGTTGATAATATCCGTAAATTGCCTTAATATTCTCAAGACAAGTGATTTTTCTTCAGAACACAATTTGTTTTTTCTTTCAAATGAATCAATCTTTCATGTTGAGTTTTTAAAACTCAATCTTGCCTATTTCTAAAAAATGCGTTATATTACGGTTAGCTAAACTGTTTCGGCTGTACTTATGGCCATGATTTTGAGCGCCACGTAAGTTGAACTCTTATCTCATTTGCAACCTTCTGATGAAGCTGAAGAACCAATCATGGCACATCTGCATATTTTCTCCATAAAAAATGTGTTAGTTGGGCTGTGGAAGCAACACCTCGGTTTCATTTATGCCACTAACCTCGACATCCAAGAGGCAACACTATAGCGTTACCTAAAGTAAAGGCCATAGACTTCGGAGGGGACTCGTTGGATTGGAAATCAGAAGTTCTATTGTCGTTCTTAAGAGTCAAAAGTTATCGGAAAGCATCTAGCTCCTCCCCACGCCCATTTTTTCTCAAATGCATCGGATAAAACTTTGAGATTTGAATGGTTCAGATAACAAAGACTCCGGGCTCGAAGTAACCCCCCCCAGAGACCGGAACAAGTATTTCAAGAAGCTCTAGTGCCTTTTTTAAAAGTTAAAAGTGATTTGAGGGCAACAAGCCCCAAGCCCTTTTCCCAAAAATGCATCCGACACAAAGCCCCAGATCCAAGGGGCAAGTGTTGTAAGTTCTACGCCAGGGGCCTGTAAAGCTCCTAGGAAGGGGTGGTCATATAAAATTCAAGGGGGATTTTCATCATTTGATAGGAAATTGAAATTTTTAGATTCCTTTTTAAGGGTAAAATTGATCAGAAGGGGTCTAGACCCTTCCACTAAGCCCTAATTTCTCCAAATGTATTTAGAGATATCTGTTTTGTCTAAAATAGTCCAAAGACCAGATAACAAAAAATTTCAAGGTCAAAACTACCCCCCCCCCTCCCTCCAGAGCCTGAGGAAAGGATTTTAAGTCTTGTCCCGGGGCACGTAAGGTTTTAATGCCAGAGGTGGCCCCAAAAACTTCAGAGAGTGCTCAAATGATTAGAAATTGAAAGTTTTAGTTCCCTTTTCAAGAGTAAAGGTCAATTGGATGGTTTTGACTCTTAAAAAGAGTCAAAGGGGGATGGGGTTTTGGACCAAAACCCCATTCCCCACGCCCTTTTTTGGCCCAAACGCATCCAATTGAATTTTTGAGATAGTCATTTTTGTCAAAAATAGACAAAAAATCATGTAAAAAAAGCTCCAGAGTTGACACAAACCCCCAGAACCCGTGGAAAAGTTTTAAAGTCATACCGCGGGGGTATGTAAGGTTTTCATTGAGGGGCTGGTCGTATAAACTTCGAGGGAACCCAATTTCATTGGAAATTGAAAGTTCTAGTTCCCTTTTTAAGAGTAAAAAGGAATCAGATAGCAGTTAGCCCTCCCGCCCTACGCCTTCTTATCCCCAAATACATCCGATCAAAAACTTCAGGTAGTCATTTTGTTCTAAATAGACCAAAGATCACGTAGCACAAAATCCAGGTCGACTCAACCACCCAGAGCCCAGGTGAAAGTGTTTAAGGTTATGTCACGGGGGTATGCAAGGTTTTCTGGAAGGGATGATCGTATAAACTTCGAAGGGGGCTCATTTGATTATAAATGGTAAGTTCTAGTTTCATTTTAAGAGTCAAAACTGATCTGAGGGCAAGTAGCTCCCGCGCCCTTATTATAGCTTGTAAAATTTTCTCGCCAAAGCAGAGCTTTTTTCTTAATTTTATTTTCTTAAAGCTGTTACTGTAGCCTTAGAATCAAAACTTACATTGCAGATTTTTACTGGGAAGTTTTGAGGTCATGACAATTTCGCAAGTGGAATTTACAAAATTATAGGCTAAAACATGCCACAATGAATGCAAAAATTGGAAGAAAAAGCATTCCATCAAATCGATACGAAGTTTCTTCAAAATCAGTTAAACTTACAAATTTTTCATATTAATTTTACACCGAAAACAAACCTGTAAAATTAGTGCCAACTAGATTTTTATAAGAATTTCTTACAAAAATAGCAATATTTTTAGCGGTGCCTGGAAGCGAACTAAGGCAAGGGAGGAGACAGGTTGCCTCTCAGTTTCTTAAAAACACTATAACGGACATATGATACTTCAATTTTTTTTGAAGCAATTGTCATGCTTCCAAGCCCATTCATACTATAGAATGGCCGCAAAAAAGACCAAGCAATTAAGCAATGCAGAAAGATTGCTGTTACTTATTCAACCATTGGTGGTTCTGGCCTCTCTTGCACCTGGGATAAAATCTTGATTAGCACTCTCCTTCTGTCCCTCACGAAATTTTCAGGCTAAATATTACCAAAATTTTCATTTATTAATAAAATTATTTTCAATGTGTTAACTAATCAACAATTTCTTTTTAAATTTATTATTTAAGTTACCTAATTACTATTAATTATTTCAATTTGATTATTTAAGTAATATTATTGAATAATTTTTATTTTTAAATTCATTGTTGTTTTGTTGATTAATTAGTAACTCATTAATTATTTCCATTTATAAATATACCCCCTAAATTGCTAATAAAATTCCAGAAATTACTAAATGATTATAATCATTAGATAATCTGTTTGAAATTTGTACCCGTTCAAGTAATCCCTCTGTTCCTACCCTAAGACCACCCCTGTATTCAATGTCTCTATTTTAACTCTGATACAGAGCTGCACAATCATCATATAACGATTGATCCTATTTCTTTGTTACGAAGATGGTAGTTTTTTATGGCAAAATTCATGCCACAACGCCAATAAAAGCTGAGGGCTTTGATTTGCCCCTATTCAACCATTTACCTAGATTTTGTCTTTGAGCTTTGTTTGTTGAATTTTCTTTTAAACAAATCAATACAGGACTCGAAGATATACTATCCCTTGCTAGACCATTATAAATCAGGTGAAAGTGTCTTCCAGAGCCTATTTTCCGGCTCTCAGTGCTGAGTGTCTCCTCTTGTGGGTATTTGGACCGTAGTATTTTTTTCCGAGTTTGCTATATTGGCTTGGTGAACAGCAGCAAAAGCAGATATTTACTGGATGAAGGGTAGTGGGTGTACTTGTAGAAAACAGCCATTGACGCCACATTAATTTTCACGCTGAAAGGTTGTAATGTTAACCGTTTGTTGGTAGAGATTAAACTAGACCTCCGTTGCCTGTGCAACGGGAAGTGTTGCAGCAACTGTGCCCTGTTCCTTAGGGCACAGTTGCGGAGCAACACGTGCAACTGTGCCCTACGGGACACAGTTGCTATTTCCGGGAAATCTGAAAGAGATACGGGAATAACGTCTTATAGTTTTCTGCTTAACTTTTGATGGTCTAAACTAGGAAAATATAAAACAAACCAAATTCACCAAAAAATTTAAATTGCCCCGAGGGCATGACAAAACTTCCAAATAGAAAAACCCAAAGAAGGAATTTTATTTCGGAGAAACTATTGTAAGTTCCAGTTGTTAGGAGATCGAGACCTGTCGAACCGCGTTGGAAAAAAAAATTCTAGCTGGTCCAGAACAAAAGTTACCTCTAGAACGTCGAAACTTCGAAAATTATTTCTTAGAGAACGAAGCAACATGGTATATAGAACACTTCACTTCTTCTTGCATACTTTTCATAGCACTACTCGATAAAAATATAAGAAACATCAAAATCGAAAATTTGAGAAAATTCCAAAAAAAATCGGAACGAGATGGACTTTTCCGGAATTATTTCCGGGAAATCTGTAAGAGCTACGGAATTTTGTGCTCCGGTTCTCGAAGAGACAAATGAAAGTTCTACATGAGTTCAGCATAACTGTATTTCTAACAAGTTTATTTCCGAAGCTAGGGTCGTCTTAACTTGACGCCAAACATCGAACGCACAGTTTCTAAGAAAAAAACCGTTTTATTTTTTTTTTATGGAAAACTGTTAGAAATTTTAGGAACTTCTCTGGAACTTTTTTACTCTGTTTCACGTTTCCCTTCCCTCTGAAAAATCTCAAATTTTTAACTCTTACCACTTCGGAGCTACAGGTCGCTGATCACGGTGAAAAAAAAAAAAAAAACTACGAAAGCAGTAGTGTTGCTCCGCAACACAATAAAACAAAAAAAAACTACTTTTTTAACTGCAAGTAAGGAGCAACATTAAAACTTAAAACGAACAGAAATCATTCCGTATATGAAAGGGGTTGCCCCCTCTTAAACGACTCGCTCTTTACGCTAAAGTTTGACTCTTTCTCACAACTCTACTTTTTAAAACAACTGAATAAAAAATACAAATTTTTTAACTGAAAGTAAGGAGCGACATTAAAACTGAAAATGAACAGAAATTACTCAGTATATGAAAGGGGCTGTTCCCTCCTCAACATGCTAAAGTTTCACTCTTTCTCTCAACTCCGCTTTTTAAAACAGTAGATCAATTTAGCGTAAATAGTGGGGCGTTGAGGAGGGAAGAGCTCCTTTAAAATACGAAGTAATTTCTGTTCGTTTTAAGTTTTAACGTCGCTCCTTATTTTCAGTTAAAAAAAAACTTGTTTTTGTTTAATTTCTGAACGTTTTTGAATTAGTGTGTGTTTTGATTTTGACTCTCCACGCTTGAATAATTAGACTGAAATTTACATATTAATTTTTTTTTTTGGCTAAATGGCTTTCTCATAGTTTCCATTGGACAATTTTGAAAAAAAGAGCGGGTGAGGAGGCCTTGCTACCCTCTAATTTTTTGGTTACTTAAAAAGGCAACTAGAACTTTTAATTTTTTAAAAACTCCAACCAAAAAATCACCCTGAAAACGTCTGTACACTTCCCAGTAACCATTACTATATGTAAGCACTGGTAAAAATTTGTAACTTTCAGCCCCTCCCAGGGGAGTTGTGGGGGAATAAGTCGCCTCTAAAGACATAGTTATTACATTTTTCGGTTGTGCTGAATAAAATGGCTCTCTCAGAATTTTGATCCGGCGACTTTGGGGAAAAATTGGCATAGGAAAGGGCCTAGGTCCCCTCTAATTTTTTTGGTCACTTAAAAAGGCACTAGAGCTTTTAATTTCTGTTAGAATGACCTATTTTGCGATATTCTAGGACTACTGGGTCGATATGATCACCCCCGGGGAAAAAAAAAAAATAAACACACATCCGTGTTTTGTCTTGTAGCAAAAAATACAAAATGCCACATTTTTGTAGCTAGGAGCTTGATACTTCTATGTGGGGTTCTCTAATACGCTGAATCTGATGGTGTGATTTTCGTTAAGATTCTATGACTTTTAGGGGGTGTTTCCCCCCATTTTCTAAAAACGGCAAATTTTTTCAGGCTCGTAACTTTTGATGGGCAAGGCTAAACTTGATGAAACCTATATATTTAAAATCAGCATTAAAATGCGATTTTTTAATGTAATTATTAGTATCGGAATTCCGTCTTTTAGAGTCTCTGTTACTATTGAGCCGGGTCGCTCCTTACTACAGTTTGTTACTACGAATTGTTTGATAAAAACTAGAACTTTTAATTTTTTTACGAACGTTTTTTTTGGTAATACATATACGTAAGTTACGAACTAACTTATATTGCGAACTTCTAAATTTGTATATTTTTATTACGTATATGAGGGGGTTTTACCCCTCTTCAATACCTTGCTCTTTGCACTAAAGTTCAAATTTTGTCCAAGTTCTTTAAGATTTACTCCTGAATTACAAAGGTCGTACAATTAATAGTTGCAATTACTAAAAATAACTTAGCGTAAAGAGTAAGGTATTGTGGAGGAGGCAAACCCTATTATATACATAATAATTTGTATTCGTTTTAGGTTCTAATGCTGCTCCTTACTTCTAGCTGAAAAAATATTTTATTTTTATTTTCTCATTATTTTTTTTAAATAGTGCTCTAAAATCCTTTGGCCACTTCATGGAAATTTTCTTCCTTCAGGACAAATTCCTCTATGGAAAGATCCTTCCACGTAAACCCCTCCCCCCGACTCTCCTTTAACGTAAAAAATTAATTCTGAAATGTCGGTACACATCACAATAACCATTACTATATGTAAGCAATGGTCAGAGTTTGTAACTTGCAGCCCGTCCACGGGGACTGTGGGGGATTAAGTCGTCCCAAAAGACTTAATTATTAGGTTTTTTGACTATGTTGAACAAAATAGCAATCTCAAAATTTTGATCCGGTGACTTTGGGGAAAAATGAGCGTGGGAGGGGCCTAGGAGCCCTCCAATTTTTCTGTCACTTAAAAAGGGTGCTAGAACTTTTAATTCCATTAGAATGAGCCCTCCCATGACATTCTGGTACCACAGGGTCGATAAGATCACCCCTGGAAAAAAAAACAACAAATAAACAAATAAACCAATAAACACGATTCCGTGGTCTGTCTTGGTCAATAAAAAGGGCACTGTGATTGGTCACTAAAAAGGGCACTATAACTTTCGATTTCCGTAGAATGAGCCCTATTATGACATTCTAGAACCACTGGGTCGATAGAATCGACCCCCCCAAAAAAAACAAAAAAAAGCAAATAAACACGCATCTGTGATCTGTCTTCTGGCAAAAAATACAAAATTCCATATTGTTGTAGATAGGAACTTGAAATTTATACAGTAGGGTTCTCTGGTACACTGAACCTGATGGTGTGGTTTTCGTTAAGATTTTATGACTTCTATGGAATTTTCCCCCCTGTTTTCTAAAATAAGACAAATTTTCTCAGGCTCTTATATTTTGATGGGTAAAAATAAATTTGATGAAACTTATATATATTGAAAATCAAACAGTTCATGGTGGCGAACTGTAGTAAGGAGCGACCCGGCTCAATAGTAACCGAAACTCTAAGAAAGCAGAACTTTGATACCCATAGTTACATCAAAAGAACTGCATTTTACTGCTCATTTAAAATATATAAGTTTCATCAAGATTAGTCTTACCTATCAAAAGTTACGATCCTGAGAAAAGTTGCCTCATTTTAGAAAATAGAGAAAACATCCCCTAAAAGTCATAGAATCACACAATTAAAAGAATCAAAAGAAATTAAAGAAAATCACACCATCAGATTCAGCGTATCAGAGTACCCTATTGTAGAAGTTTCAAGCTCTTATCTACAAAAATTTGGAATTTCTCAATTTTCACCCAAAGTCACCAGATCAAAATTCTGAAATAGCCATTTTATTCATCATAGTCAAAAAACCTAATAACTATGTCTTTGGGGACGACTTAATCCCCCACACTCCTCGTGGGAGGGGCTGTAAGTTACAAACTGTGACCTGTGTTTACATATAGTAATGGTTATTGGGAAGTGTACAGACGTTTTCAGGGGGATTTTTTTGGTTTGGGGGGGAAGTTGAGGGGGGTTACATGGGATGATCTTTCCATGGAGGAATTTGTCATGGGGCAAGAGAATTTTAATGAAGGGGCGCAGGATTTTCTAGCATTCTTTAAAAGAACAATGAAAAAATAAATACAAAAAGTTTATTCAACTGAAAGTAAGGAGCAGCATTAAAACGAACAGAAATCATTACGCATATAAGAAGCTTACCTGCTCGTAATACCGGTCTTTGTGATTCAGGGGTTATTCTTAAGGTATTGGGACAAAATTTAAGCTTTAGTGTAAAGAGCGAGGTAACGACGAGGGGGTGAACCCCCTCATATAGGCAATAAAAACATACGAATAAAGAAGTTCGTTACGTAAGTTAATTTGTCAGTTACGTATATTTTTTACTAAAGAAAACGTTCGTAAGAAATTGAAAGTTCTAGTTGTCTTTTTAAGTAATCAAAAAATTGGAAAAAACTTGAGGGCAACTAGGCTTCCTCCCTCACTCTTTTTTTCTCAAAGTCTTCCGATTAAAACTATGAGAAAGCCATTTAGCCAAAAAAAAATATTAATATGCAAATTTCGTTTTAATTATTTATGTGCGGAGAGCCAAGATCAAAACATTCATTAATTCGAAAATGTCCAGAAACTAAATAAAAAAACCAAGTTTTTCTTTTACTGAAAGTAAGGAGGAACATTAAAACTTAAAACGAACAGAAATTACTTCGTATATGATAGGGGTTTTTCGTCCTCAGCGCCCCGATCTTTACGCTAAAGTTTTTACTGTTTTAAAAAGTAGAGTTTAGAGAAAGAGTCAAACTTTATCGTAAAGAGCGGGAGCGGGGCGTTGAGGAGGAAAATCCCCTTTTATATGCGAAGTAATTTCTATGCGTTTTAAGTGTTAATGTCGCTCCTTACTTTCAGTTAAAAAAGCTTGTTTTGTTTTTTTATTTAATCAGCATAAAAATGCGATTCTTTTGGTTTAACTATTGGTATCCAAACTCTATTCTTTCGAGTATCGGTTACTATTGAGCCGGTCACTCTTTACTACAATTCGTTACCATGAACTGGTATTATTATGACTTCAGTCATAAAAAATAAGATTAGCATTTATTTCGCTTTCAAGTCTTGCTTACAGCGATAGTTCGTTATTTCTTCTCGTTAGAGAAAACTCCAATGTTCTAGTAAGCCTGTCGGATGAACCATATATTTCATTGTTTTAACATTATCATTTTTCTTTAAATTGAACTAGAACATGGAAATAAAAGAGTGTAAGCTGCTAAGTAACAGGAAGGTAAAGAATGAGTAGTTCCTCAACTAGCTGTTGGAACAATAGTAGTACTTAGCATGGTCATAACTTTCCTTTACGCGCAGTTTATGGAGTAGTAAGACGGCCATGAGACAGGCTATCGATCAAACAATGGCAAGTTAGTCACGCAAAATATGATTGGGTGATTGATTTCTCTGTAAGTTATGTAGGTTATCTAATTTGGCAAAGGTAAAACCATAATTGAAAAGACCTTGCAAGACTATTGGAAGTTTTGTTTCCACGTTCAGGGATTTTGGATGAGACAAAGAGTAAGGTTCGACCCAGAACTTCTTTCTTCTGGTGGATTTTGAATAAAAAATAAGTAAGGTCTTAGTTCCTTCTATTTTGGCTATGATGGTGAAAATTTGGTTTCACACATATGTGACTCGACTTTACCTTAGTACCGTTTGGAAGTAAAAATAGGGGAAAAAATCGAATGAAAAATTAAAAAAAAGACACAAAAATCACAGCTTTTCTTACACTGAAAGGCATTTAAGTACGACTATTTTTTTTAAGATTGGACCGATAATAATCAGTAACAATTTTATTTGAGCCCAGAAAATCGGTATGATTCAGGATTCATGGAGGGGTTGGGCCCTGAGCCCCATTGTGCATAGTTTAAAAAAGGAAAATAAAAAAGATATATGAACTTAAAAAAAAGTATAGAGCTCCTTGATAATACACTAGAATAAAATAAAAACTTTCCAAAAAAAAACTTTTCCCAGTGGTCTGAAGGATCTCTTACCGCAAAAATGGTCAGTTATTTAATTAAGATAGATATAACTTCCTTTTGGGTCACGAGACAACTTTTCATGGAGGTGGTATTTCTTATAGGGACAGTTTGCTTATGCCCAAAAAAAGCCAAAATAAATGCGTGTTCTGTGCCCTTTTTATTTTAGCATCAATCTTGCACTATTGGATTGGCAAGAACTTTGTCTGAAGATACTACATCAATATTAATTAGCTAAAAAGTATTGTCTGCTAGTCTTCAGTTATTTCATGTTTTATCACATTCATCATACAGATAAGTAAATTGCTACTCTAATTTTCTTTTTCTTATAGTTTCAAAAATTTGCATCTTAAATCCTTAATCTAATAGATCAATCATCAAAAAAACTTTAAAGTTATAACATGAATGAATGATTTTATTCAGTGACTATAGCGTACAGAGCATGTCACTAACTAATCTGCAAAATACAGCACGTAAATTATATCACAAATACAACTACAAAATGTAATCTACTAAATAGCATATAAAAAAAAAATCAGCCAATATCCAGTCCCTTTGTTCGGTTCAAATATGCTAAAACGACACACCGAGCCTATTTAATAAATCAAATAACATTAATATTAAAAATGTCAGAATAAGAAAACTCTTGTATTTTAAATTGCATCTCGGTTCTTTCATTTTCAAAAAGTTTACACCCAAACAGATAATGATATAAAGTCTCATCATAACCACAATCACAAGTGGAACAATTTTTTTATTAATCCCATATAAAAATGAACCTAACTTACAGTGACTAGTAACAATTTGTGTCAGTTTATAATTGGAAGTTTTACAACTTGGATAAGGTCAGTACTATCAGTAAAAATTAAGGGTCCAGGGCTTAACAGCTTGGCAGAATAACTCATACCTTCTCATATATAGGTTTTTGCGTAAAGGTCTGAATTCATTTATAGTATTAGACGTAAAAAAAAAAAAATACCAAATACACAATTTGCTGGCGCGTTCAGTATTATATGTATGTTCATTGAAATTGTTGTTATTTAAATTATTCAGGGGTAGCCAATAATCAAGCCTTCCTCTGTATAGATATCTGTTAAGAGCATATCTTTGGCTCTGAAGTCTAAAAGAAGGCATCTTACTAAACCCGTTATTGCCTCAGTTTTAGCGGATAAAAAAACTTTGGAAATAAAAACTATAGAAATTCTTTGGACAGATACTAACTTATTTACAACTTACTTTTTACCCAGCGCTGACAACCATACATGTAATGCATATAAAATGGTGGATTCAATAGCAGCTTTATATAAATTTTTTAGGGCAACTGGTTTAAGACCTCAAGTAATTTTGTCGGCACAGAACAATTTTGTTGAATATTTTCTGGTGATTTTTACTTTACTTTCAACATGGTCATTCCAAAGTAATTTCCTGTTCAAAATTAAGCCTAAATATTTTACTTTATCACGTATTGGTATTTTTTGACTTAAAAACTGAAGATTAATCTGTGGAATTTCCCTTTTCTTCGTAAAGATGATAGCTTCGAATTTATTAACATAAAGTTTGTATTTATTTTTATCTGCCCAATTTTCTAATAGTGTAAATACTTTTTTAGCTGTATGATCTAAGAAATGTGCATCTTTAGAAAATATTTTTATACAGATATAATCAGCATATGCTTGTATTGTACACCCTGTCGGGAACTCTCAACGAAACTGATAATCAAACAGTTCGTGGTAACGAACTGTAGTAGGGAGCGACCCGGCTCAATAGTAACCAAACCTCTAAAAAATTGAATTTTGATATCAATAGCTACATCAAAAGAATTGCATTTTAATGCTGATTTTAAATATATAAGTTTCATCAAGTTTAGTCTTACCCATCAAAAGTTACGAGCCTGAGAAAATGTGCCTTATTTAAGAAAATAGGAGGAAACACCCCCTAAAAGTCATAGAATCTTAACGAAAATCACACCATCAGATTCAGCGTATCAGAGAACCCTACTGTAGAAGTTTCAAGCTCCTATCTACAAAAATGTGGAATTTTGTATTTTTTGCCAGAAGACAAATCACGGGTGCGTGTTTATTTGTTTGTTTGTTTTGTTTTTTTTTTGTTTTTTTTCCCAGGGGTCATCGTATCGACCAAGTGGTCCTAGAATGTCGCAAGAGGGCTCATTCTAACGGAAATGAAAAGTTCTAGTGCCCTTTTTAAGTGACCAAAAAATTGGAGGGCATCTAGGCCCCCTCCCACACTCATTTTTTTCCTATAGTCAACGGATCAAAATTTTGAGATAGCCATTTTGTTCAACATAGTCGAAAACCATAATAACTATGTATTTGGGGATGATTTACTCCCCTACAATCCCTGGGGGAGGGGCTGCAAGTTACAAACCTTTACCAGAGTTTACATATAGTAATGGTTATTGGGAAGTGTACAGACGTTTTCAGGGGGATTTTATTTTGTTTGGGGGGTGGGGCTGAGGGGAGGGGGCTATGTTGGAGGATCTTTCCTTGGAGGAATCTGTCATGGGGGAAGAAAAATTCAAGGAAAAGGGCGCATGATTTTCTAGCATTTCTATAAGAAAACAATGAAAAATAAACATGAAAACGTTTTTTCAAATGAAAGGTAGGAGTAGCATTGAAACTTAAAACGAACAGAGATTATTACGCATATGAGGAGTTCTAAAAATACTTTAGCATAAAGAGCGAGGTATTTAGGAGGAGATAAATACCTCGCTCTTTATGCTAAAGTATTTTTAGTAATTTCAAGTATTTATTCTACGGCCTTTCTGATTCAGGGGTCATTTTTAAAGAATTGGGACAAAACTTAAGATTTAGTGTAAAGAGCGAGGTATTAACGAGGATACAAACCCCCTTGTATACATACTAAAAGTATAAGATTATGAATGTTTTTTACGTAAGTTGCTAATTTATAAGTTACGTATATTTTTTACTAATAAAAACGTTCGTTAAAAATTAAAAGTTCTAGTTGCCTTTTTAAGCAACCGAAAAATTGGAGGGCAACTAGGCCTCCTTCTCCACCCCTTATTTCTCAAAATCGTCTGATCAAAACTAAGAGAAAGCCATTTATCCAAAAAAAGAATTAATATACAAATTTCATTTTAATAATTTATGTGGGGAGAGCCAAAACCAAACATGCATTAATTCAAAAACGTTCAGAAATTAAATAAAAAAAGCTAATTTTTTTAGCTGAAAGTAAGGAGCAACATTAAAACTTAAAACGAACAGAAATTACTCCGTATATAAAATGGGTTGTCTCCTCCGCAATCCCTCGCTCTTTACGCTAAAGTTTGACTCTTTGTCACAATTCTACTTTTTAAAACAATTAAAAGCTTTAGCGTAAAGAGCGAGGGATTGCGGAGGAGACAACCCATTTTGTATACGGAGTAATTTCTGTTCGTTTTAAGTTTTAATGTCGCTCCTTACTTTCAGCTAAAAAAAATAGTTTTTTTTATTTGATCCCTATTAATAGATCATACAGACGGAGATAGTATCGTTCGTTGTGGGCACGATTTTTGAAGGATACGAGTAATGTTATCAGCTTCATCACCGTAAGAAACTGATCAATCTGATATGTAGCATTTAATCAGCCGAACTAGAGGAGTGGGGCAGCCTAATTTTAATTTTTTTTTTAATTCCGGGGTGCCATGCATTGTCGAAGGCACCTTTGATATCAAAGAGAAGGCAAATTGTGAATCTCTTCATCCTATTATTTCTTCTACTGTTGCGACAAGTTTGTCCAATGCGTCTACAGTTGACTTGCTTTTAACGAATCCAAATTGTTTTTCAGAAATTCAGTCCTTATTAATGCTTAAATCATTGAAAACATATGATAAAATTCTTCCGAATATCTTGCAAAAACTGGTAATCAGTTAATGGGTCGATAAAAAGATGGTAAACTGTCATAAGATCTCCCCCACTTAGGAATTACTATGATTTTAGTATTTTTCCAGTCGCTAGGAAAATAATAAATGTTAAAACATGCATTATATATTTTAAGACACGGACATTTTTTTTTATAACTGCATTAACAATACCATCTAAGACAGGAGCTTTCAGTGGTTTGACAAAATTAATAACTTCTTGTAATGAATGAAGTGTTATTGGTGACAATGTGCATTGGTTATAAGGTATAACATAACCTTTACATTGTGCATGGGATAAAATGTTGACGTTCTTTTCGTGCATGATTTTATTTTCTCCGGAGGGGTTTTAATGTGGAATTTTTTCACGGAGGGGCATTTTTCACTAAGAAACAGTTCCAAATTTCAAGACAGTGGAAATTATTTCTGTAGATATTTCGGCCCTATGTCCAAGGGCCGTCTTCAGCACAATACAAGAATAAGAGAGAAACTATATATATATATATATATATATATATATATATATATATATATATATATATATATATATATATATATATATATATATATATATATATAAAAGAACTTACATCAAATTGTGAGAATTAAAACATTCCCTTGGACATAGGGCCGAAATATCTACAGAAATAATTTCCACTGTCTTGAAATTTTCCCTATTGTCTCTACGTTGTATTTGTTTAACATTTAAGGTATTGGAGAATTTTTAGATAGTGTAATTATTTAATTAGTCTATCCAGAAATAAAAATTGTCCTTTTTAAGCAAACACAATTTGATTATCGGATACAATAATTTTTTCAAGCGATGACTATTCAATGGCAACGATTTTCAACTCTGTTGCGAACACATTCAAATTTAAAGTACTGAAAACATGCTGGAAAATAGTTTAAATATACCAGAAATTGCTGCTCTAAAACAAAGTTCTGATATAGTAAAATGTTAATCGTCATCTATTTTGAGGCTTCATTTTCTAGAATGCTGCGATATAGCTATATGGATCGGAGTTAACAAAAGATTAATTTTGCCCGATCTCTAGTAACCTGATTATTGTTTTTCACCATTAGAGAAACATTGGAAAATTATAGCACTATTTCAAGGCTCAAACCAAAGGCAATGTTAGTATATACGTGGTTTTTGTAAATTCGTTTCGGTAACGTCATCATAAAGTACCGTACGTAGCCAAAAGGGACACTTCCGGTGCCATTTCTGGAGTGGATAGGCTGAGAAGAATGCAAGGGTACCATAATAATCTCCACGGTCGAAAACCCTAAAACTAAGGTCTAAAAATCCTGCTCGCAGATTTTTTTTTTTTTTTTTTTTTTTTTTTTAAGGGAAAATTTAGAAGTGAAAATATGGTGTAAAACCTAAATTTAATGAGCTATTTTGATAAAAGTTCATATTAAATTATTTGATTTCTTCGGCCTAAATTAGACGATTTTTTAAAGGGTGTAGTGTGTTTTTAATTTTTAAAACCTTAGAACTAACAAAAATTAACTCTAAAAACATTTTTTTTATGGAAGTAAAGGGTAAAGTTGAAGTTTGAAACGAACAAAAGTTATTTTTTAGGGAAATTTAGTTATTTTTTAGCTAAAGTTTTTTAGGGAAAATTTAAAAGGAAGGATGTGTGTAAAACCTAAATTTAATGAGCTATTTTGATAAACTACATTTTAAATTCTTTAATTTCTTCGACCTAAATTAGATGATTTTATGATAAGGTGTAGTGTGCTTTTATTTTTAAAACCTTAAAACTAACAAAAGTTAATTCTAAAAAAAATATTTTTTTTTTATGAAAGTAAGGGTGAAGTTGAAGCTTAAAACGAACAAAAGTTATTCTTTAGGGAAAATTTAGTTATTTTTAGGGAAAGTTTTTTTTGGGGAAAATTTAGAAGGGAAGATGTATGTAAAACCTAAATTTAATGATCTATTTTGATAAACTGCATTTTAAATTCTTCAATTTCTTGGGCCAAAATTAAACGATTTTCTTATAAGGTGTAGTGTGTTTTATTTTTAAAACCTTAGAACTAACAAAAATTAATTCTAAAAAACGTTTTTTTTGGGAAGCAAAGGGTGAAGTTGAAGCTTTAAACGAACAATAGTGAACATAGTGATGACAGTGGTCAAATATGGGTCTGAAGCATGTACGCTCTGAAAAATTGGTGAAGATTTGCTAGATCTTCTCCATAGAAATTGCCTACGGATTATTTTGGGTACCCGACTGACTGACCATATTTCAAACAGCAGGCTATACGAAAAGTGTGGTTCAATCCTACTTTCTAGAGTTATAATGAGAGAAAGTTTGAGATGAGCAGGGCACCTTCCACGGATGAGGGATGACATATGGCTGAAGATTGAGTTTTTGGTCGTCCATCTTGGGCCCAACAAAAGTTGGCCGTCATCGAACGGGGTGAGAAGAGGTCATGAGTAAATCCTTAAAATAAATTGCAACTTCACGGTGGGGGGGGGTAACGACCGGAGAGTTTAGGATAGAAGAAGAGAATGTGTAGCTTGGTTGGTCTCAGGCGCTTTGGTGCTACATTTAATTATTTCTAGTTAATTATTTATTTATTATTTTAAATAATTATTTATATTTATATATATTATTTATATTATTATATAAATATAATATAGTATTATTTAATATAATTATAATCTATATAAGTATTTAATTATTTATAGTTATAATTTAGTTATGCAATTTTTCCCCTGAGAAAAAAGATTATGGCACGAATACATTATAATCTAAATTGCAGAATTACCGGTATTTATCTAACTGTTCATTTAATCGAACATGTCCCTGGATCTAGCAATTTCATTTTTGCAATTTTTCAATTTGCAATTTCATGTACATTTTTCATTTTCCGACCCAACATAGCGTGGCTTTTAATTTTGAATGTTCCTTCTATGAATTAATGAAAAAAAAACAAGTTTTTTAACTGCAAGTAAGGAGCGACATTAAAACTTAAAACGAACAGGAATTATTCCGTATATGGAAGGGGATGTCCCCTCCTCAGTGCCCCGCTCTTTACGCTAAAGTTTGAGTCTTTGTCACAAGTCTACTGTTTAAAACAATGAAAACACTTTAGCGTAAAGAGCGAGGCATTAAGGAGGGGACAATCCCTCCTCAAACAAAAATAGGTGTTTAAATGAAAGTGTTTTTTAGAGTTTTGTTACTATTGAGCCGAGTCGCTCCTTACTGCAGTTCGCTACCAAGAACTGTATGATTATTACATCAATGTTTTTTAACAAAATTTGATATATTCTTAAGCTGACTACAGTGACTGCTTTTACAGGAAATAAACTTTGCTTACATAAAAAAAAAAAAAAAAAAAAAAAAAAAAAAAAAAAAAAAAAAAAAAAAAAAAAAAAAAAAAAAAAAAAAAAAATTGTGCCATGTACCATAAAATTTAGCAAGGATAACAGTCATTTCGTGCTGCATTAAAAAATAGCATCATGATTGCAAAATAAAAAATATATGAAAAACATGCACATCATTCACAATGATGTAAATAAAACTCCTTTAATTCATGCGAAAATTCTGGACACCCTCGTAGTAATTGGTAAAAAGCTGACATATCTTCGACAAAAAGGAAAGAGTTATTACATAACTAAAATTATTAAATTTAAATCTAAAAATTATTATGTAAAATAATTAATTATTACTTATTGGATGTATTTACAACCTTTAGTGGTTATTTTGTTGGAGGCTTATCCATTGTTCAATTATTGATGATTTTCTATTTCAACCAGGATAAGTCATGCTAAATGAAACCGTATATGGTGTGTGTAAAACATGGGACACACTTTAATGCCGATGACATTGAAATGCAGATCAATATTATTATTTTACTATAAATATTTATTATTTTAACATTATGATTGTCGTCATGATGTTTTACAGTTATATTTTCAACATGTTTATTTTATCATTTTTATAGCATTAATATTACGTGCTGTTTTCTTATTATTACCACTTTACTTACTATATATCTACTGTTGTAAGTTATTTTACTATATTGTGTTGACTTTCTCTTCTGTGGAATTTTCTAGAAGCACATACATATTATGAATCCTTTTGGGTAAATAATTTGAAACGGGTAGTATATTACAGGAAGAAATGTGAAACAATTAGAAGAATAATAAATTTTTGGAAACAAGGGCTTTACCCTGAAACTAATGCATATATTAGGCTTCTATTTTGAAATGCGAAAATTCCATGATATATTATTGCTCTAACTCTCACCGTTAAAAATCTGACAATGTCAGACAATGCCTGGTTGTGCTTGTCATACTATTCATTGGAGAATGTTATTTTCTTTCTTCCCAAAAACACTTCTTTCTCTAGACAACACCATATTCAAATTATAGACATTCTTATTTTCAAATAGTATTTTTTCTATTTGTTTACCAAAGTTTTCCTGAAAGCTAATGCCAAATTTAACTTTGAAATTCATCAATTCAAAACGATCCCCTTCTTTAAAGCTGTTACGAGAGACGTTAATTGGAGAGGGGGCAATTGGCCCCTTTGATATCCCACAGAGCTTGTTAAATACTTTTTCGGTTTCCTCATCAAGAACCCCTATTTTTGGTATTTTAGTGAAAAAATTGAAGAGCAACAAAACTACCCCCCCCCTTCAATTTAAAAAAATATGTTTACGTGTATTTTTATATTTCCGTGAATTTTCACCCTTTCGCTGTCACAAATTCTATGTATAAAATCCCTTTTGCTAGCCCTTTCCCTTTAAATTGAGTATTTACTTCGTGCGTATTTTAGTCGCAATGAAACTCCTCAGCGAACACCAGGGCAGTTTGTATAGTTTAGAGCTTAGAAGTATGTTTAAACAATAAGGAAGTCTAAGTGACTTTGCAAAAAAGGACAAGTCGCTTTTATTAAGTATAACTCAAATTTTATCTTAGAAACTTTATCTTTACGCTATAAAATATTTACGGATCCTTCATGAAAAGAGAAACTTTTCTCAAATAACAGTAAATGTGACGCTAAGTCCTAAAGCCACCTTTTAAAAGCTCATGTTAATATATGCTGGACATATGTGCCAGGGTATAAATTTGTTTGGGGCATGGGACAGTTGCATCCACAATGCCTCGTTTTGTACCATCTGCACCTAATTGTGTTGCGTGAGCAACACTTTGGTTTTGTTCCGGTTCTTTTTTGTTTCTTTGTTTTTTTTTTGTTTTTTTTTCTATGCCATTGATCTCTGCTTGTTCCTGGAAACTGGTAAGGGTCTAACCTGTGCGGTTTTTACGAAAAGTGTAGACCTCAGGCTGGATTGATGAATATGACATTACATTTTGGAAGGCTCCGCAGAAATCTTGCCTGGGGCCAAAAAGGATGGTTTTTGCTTGTCCACGAGCCAGAGCCTATGGTGTTCGAAGTGAAGTGGAGTTGTATAGCCTATGTCAGAGAGGAGTATCTGAAGTTGTGCAGCCAAGCTTTTGTTTCATTAAACCATGTTTCTGCTTTCGAGTGGAAAGCTCCTTTCTAGCAGGCAAGCAGGCAGGCACCACTTTCAAATTGAAGATGGACTAAAATCTATAAGTGTTAAATATATGCGGCAGTTACCAGGCCCCACAACCAATATATCGTCTTTGAGTGATAAAGAGAAAAATTTAGAGAAGTAAAATTGTAGCTTTTTCCCTCGGGTCCGAAAGTGCTGCCATCTATTGTTTCTACCCATTTCTGTTCGTGATGTCAGCTGAGTTTATCATTCGGTTTTTTGAACTTGGGATTACGGTAGAGACATGGTATCAGATGTGCCTAATAAACTTTAAAGGTTCTCTCATTGCTAATGAAATTGGAGCTTAGCCTCTGCTCCTTTCTAAGTGGCGAAGTTAGAAAGTTCGCCTACGGCAAAAAAAAATCAACTTTTGAACTAAGGTAGATATAATTTTTCTCGACGGCAATCGAAAGCTCTTGATGAGCTAATCAAAGTAAATAACAGCCATTTTTTGGTACAAAAATTCCTTGATGAGGTATACCCGTTCGAAAGCTTCAAGGGGTTGACAACTTCAGTAGTAAGGTACACACTGAAACGAAATCTAGGCCGATACAAATTGTGAGACATATAGAGGACTTGTATGCAACAGTCGGCTGTTAGGTAATAACCACCTTCGGCTATGAGCGGTTAGCAACTTTTGCTAGTTGATGTATCTGTTATTTGTTTCCAGTATATTTGATGGTAAAGCCAATTTGGTTCCAGTGGTAAGACATGTAGGGGACGTGTAAGTAATAATCTGCGGTTAGGCTACAGTCAACTTCAACGATGAGGGGTTTGCAACTATGCTAGTTGGTGTACCCATTTATTTTTTTCCGGTGAACGTGATGCCTATAACAGGAGAGGGACGCATAAGTAAGAATCGGTTCACTTTAGGCGAGAAACGGCTGTTAGCTCATAATTATCTTCGGCAATGAGGGGTTTGCCACTTTTGCTAGTTGTTGCACCTATTATTTGTTTCCGGTGCATTTGATGGTTAAACTGATTTGGTTCCAGTGGTAAGACAAGTAGGGGCCTGGTAAGTAATAATCGGCTATTGCGCTACAATCATCTTCAGTGATGAGGGGTTTGCAACTTTTTCTAGTTGATGTACCCATTTATTTGTTTGCGGGCTTGTAAGTAAGAATCTGTTCACTTTGCGCAAGAAATTTGTGCAAATTGATGTATATTTTATTCGATCTCTTTAAATCTGACAGGATTTAGTGTTTATCTAACGGGTACAAATAATTGTTGTTTCTTGTATTACTTTTGCTGTTTTTCTTTTGTATTTTACTCCGCTTAACCTCTGTTTTGTGAAGTGGGTGATAAATAAATTATTGTTATTATAACGTAAAACAATGAGGTAGTTTGGTAATAATTAGTGTCACCTATGGTATTTTAATCCTGAAAAGTTACGGATAGCTTTATAATACCAACTAGATTATTTAAGATATTGTTCCAAGTTTTCATCCGTCACGATGTCTACAATTGAAAAAGATTAAGTTCAACTGGTTGCAAAGTCAATTTAGTCCCTTCTTTCAATTAAATAAAAAAAAATAATTTTTTTAGCTGAAAGTAAGGAGCGACATTAAAACTTAAAACGAACAGAAATTACTCCGTATATGAAATGGATTGTCCCCTCCGCAATCCCTCGCTCGTTACGCTAAAGCTTTTAATTGTTTTAAAAAGTAGAATTGTGGCAAAGAGTCAAACTTCAGCGTAAAGAGCGAGGGATTGCGAGGGGACAACCCATTTCATATACGGAGTAATTTCTGTTCGTTTTAAGTTTTAATGTCGCTCCTTACATTCAGCTAAAAAAGTTAGTTTTTTTTTATATTTAATTTCTGAACGTTTTTGAATTAATGCATGTTTGGTTTTGGCTCTCCGCACATAAATTATTAAAATGAAACTTGTATATTAATTTTTTTTTGGCTAAATGGCTTTCTCTTAGTTTTGATCAGACGATTTTGAGAAATAAGGGGTGGAGAAGGAGGCCTAGTTGCCCTCCAATTTTTCGGTTACTTAAAAAGGCAACTACAACTTTTAATTTTTAATCAACGTTTTTATTAGTAAAAAATACACGTAACTTAAGAATTAACTTACGTAACAAACTTTCATAACCTTATATTTTTATTATGTATACGAGGGGGTTTGTACCCTCGTTAATACCTCGCTCTTTACACTAAATCGTAAGTTTTGTCTCAATTCTTTAAGAATGACCCCTGAATCAGAAAGGCCGTAGAATAAATAGTTGAAATTACTAAAAATACTTTAGCATAAAGAGCAAGGTATTTATCTCCTCCTAAATACCTCGCTTTTTATGCTAAAGTATTTTTAGAACCCCTCATATGCGTAATTATCTCTGTTCGTTTTAAGTTTCAATGCTACTTCTTCCTTTCATTTGAAAAAACGTTTTCATGTTTATTTTTCATTGTTTTCTTATAGTAATGCTAGAGAACCCTGCGCCCTTTTCATTGAATTTTTCTTCCCCCATGACAGATTCCTCCAAGGAAAGATCCTCCAACATAGCCCCCTCTCCTCAGCCCCACCCCCAAACAAAATAAAATCCCCCTGAAAACGTCTGTAAACTTCCCAATAACCACTACTATATGTAAACACTGGTCAAAGTTTGTAACTTGCAGCCGCTCCCCCAGGGATTGTGGGGGAGTAAGTCATCCCCAAAGACATAGTTATTATGGTTTTTGGCTATGCTGAACAAAATGGCTATCTCATAATTTTGATCCGTTGGCTTTTGGAAAAAAATGAGCGTGGGAGGGGGCCTAGATGCCCTCCAATTTTTTTGGTCACTTAGAAAGGGCACTAGAACTTTTCATTTCCGTTAGAATGAGCCCTCTTGCGACATTCTAGGACCACTTGGTCGATACGATGACCCCTGGGGAAAAGAAGAAGAAAAAAAAAAACAAACAAATAAACACGCACCCATGATTTGTCTTCTGGCAAAAAAAATACAAAATTCCACATTTTTGTAGATAGGAGCTTGAAACTTCTAAAGTAGGGTTTTCTGATACGCTAAATCTGATGGTGTCATTTTCGTTAAGATCCTACGACTTTTAGGGGGTGTTTCTCCCTATTTTCTTAAATAAGGCAAATTTTCTCAGGCTCGTAACTTTTGATGGGTAAGACTAAACTTGATGAAACTTATATATTTAAAATCAGCATTAAAATTCGATTCTTTTAATTTAGCTATTGATATCAAAATTCAATTTTTTATAGTTTTGGTTACTATTGAGCCGGGTCGCTCCTTACTACAGTTCGTTACCACGAGCTGTTTGACTATTTCACTACTTTCTACACTTTTTTGGTGATTGTTTTTCCATCTCCATAGATGATTTTCAACTTTATTGTCAAATAAAGTCTTCATTATGGCCAAAAAGCCGAAGTTTATTTCATTTTAGACCGTTTTGATTCTAGCCAATTTTACCCTTCCCCTTGTTACCATATCCTGTATATGGTAATCACATATTTTTTTCTACCATGATTGAATAAAGAAAGACAAGTTTTTTTCAACTGAAAGTAAGGAGTAACGATAAAACTTAAAACGAACAGAAATTATTCCGTATATGAAATACTGCCTCTTCCTCGATACCCCAGTCTTTATGCTGAAGTTTTTTTTTACTTTTTCATAATTCTGAAAATAGCTTCTGTACTTTTAAAATGGGTTCATATTCTAATTAAGCGGCCACCTGAAAATTGAAAAATTCCTCCTGAAAAATTTTCCTTAGCATACATTTATTTTGAAAAAAGATCGGTTATTTATTTTATTTGTTGCTTATTCTTCAAGATCCATAAACCTTGACAGATAATTTTTTTTATTTTTGTCAAAAAACACATTTTTTTGGTATTTTAATGAAAAAATCGAAAGAGAAAAAAGTAACCCTCCTCTTAGATTTAAAAAATACATTCCTCCATCTGCATTTTTGTGAATTTGCACTCTTTGACTGTCATAACTTGTATATTTAAAATCTCTTTTGTTAACCTTTTCCCTTTAAAATGTCTATTTATTTCGTGCGAGTTTTAGTCCCAATGAAACTCCTCGGCAAACACCAGGGAAACTTGAATAGTTAGAGCCTAGACCTATGTTTAAACATTAAGAAACTATGCAAAGGATTCGGCCAAACAGGGACATAACGCTTTTATTCAGCAAAACTTTAACTTAATCTTACAAACTTTATCTTCACGTCATAAAATGTTTGAGGATCCGTCAAAGAAAAAAGAATCTTTTTCTCAAATGAAAGTAAAGGCGACGTTAAAACGACGTTAATATATTCTGTGCATATATGCAAGGACGCAAATTTGTTTGGGATAGGGGCAGTTACACCCTCAAAATCTTTTTTTGTCCCCCCTGCATATAATTGTACTCCCAGAGCTTTGTTTTCCCACTCCAACAGTTTTAGACATAAATAATTTTCATGATTGTAACTGTGGTAAGGTTACATGTTTTATTTTTATTTATGTTATGTAGATCGTTATATTATGTAGATGCAAGTTGAGTACCCTTCAATTTGGCTTACTTCTGTCTTTTGTTAGATTTGATTTGAGACGCAATGCCTCTATTGGACACATGGTAACCGAATTTTATCTAGTATATGCCAATATGAGGCGAAATTTAATTTTAGTCGGTTTTCAGTTTTTGTAAATTTTTAGCAGATTTTAATACTGTACATATGGTCATCGCGACCATGTTTTTACTATAATATGTTGTTACTACTTTATATAGTTTTTTCTTGATTGTTTTTCCATCTACCTAGATGACTTTTAATTCAAAGTTCCTTTGATGCTAAAAAAATTCTTCATTATTCCCTAGTAGCCAAACTTTATGCAGTTTTAATTTTAGCCGTTTTGACCCCCTTTTTTACTGTACCTATACTAAATACATCGATGTTTTACCATGATGAAATAAAAAAAATTTCGACTGAAGGCAGAAGCAACGTTAAAAATAAAAAACGAACAGAAATTTTTCCGTATATGAAAAGTGCTACATTCTCCTTAATATCCCCCTCTTTAGCTAAAGTATTTTTAGTACTTAAAAAAAAACTTCTGATTCTATTTGAGTGGCCCTTGTGCTGCAGGGGTCGTTCTTAAAGTAATGGGACAAAATTAAAACTTTAAAGTACAGAGCGGAGTATTGATGAGGAGGAAGCCCCCTTTATGTACTGTATAATTTCTGTTCGCTTTAAATTTAAACGTTGCTCCTATTTTTCAGTTGAAAAAAAACTGTTTTTTATATAATTTGATCGTTTTTCTATTAATACCAGGAATTCAACCTCCCTCTCCAAGGAAAAATTGTTCTCCCCTACAAAAAACTTCCATATTGAAATTTCCTCTCACGTAAAACCCTAACCCCCGGGAAATTATGCCAGACAATCCCATCCTAATGGTCCCCCTCCCCAGAAATTTTGTGTTTATAATTCTGCCCGAAAAATCTCCTTAGCATACTTTCGTTTGATTATTTCAGTTATTTATTTCATTTCTAATCTTTTTTTCTCGCCAATTGCCTCTCCCCCCTATGTAAATCGTTTCCCCCGTAAAATCCTCCTCCCACCCACAAATGGAAAGTGCTCCCAGGGAAAATTCTATATGGAGAATTTATCTTGTTGATATTTTCCCCTTGGAGGATTTCTGCCACGGAATAGCCTCCCCCCCCTCATTTCACCCAAGTAGAATTCTACGGGATTTTCTAGGGGAAGAATTCTTCCCGTAGAAAATCCCTCCTGAAAAATGTCTATATACTTCCCAATAACAACTAGGGTATTATATATAGATAATGGTCGAATTTCATAAATTGAAGCCATTTCCTCGAGGGTTGTGGGAAACATGTTATTCCCAAAGGCAAATTTATTGGATCTCTCAACTATGCTGAACAAAATATTTATCCCAAAATTTTGATTGGGTGACTTTGGAAAATGGCACGGGAGGAGGCTAGTTGCCCTCCAATTGCTTAATCACTTAAGAAGTGCACTAGAACTAATTTCCCTTCAGTTGAGCCCTCTCTCGATCCTATAGGACCATTTGTTTGATTTGATCACCCCTGGGAAGGATAAAGAAAAAAGATAAACTAATAAATACGCAACCGTGATCTTAATTTTGGCAAAACTTCAAAATTTGCCATTTTATCAGATGGGAACTTAAAGCTACTACTTTAGGGTTCTTTGATAATCTGAATCTGATGGTGTGATTTTCGTTATGATTCCGTGACCTTTTGGGGGTGTTTTCCCCTTTTTTAAAATCAAGCAAATTTTATCAGGCTCGTAGCTTTTGATGGGTGACATCTAACATTAAAAATTAATGGAGCGTTTAATCGTAGCGTTTTGATGGGTAACATCAATCTAAATGAATTTTATATATATTTAGAATCAAGGAGGCACACTCGTGCCTCTTTAAAGAGGCGAACCACGACAATGTTAAGCGATCTTCGGTTCCAGTGATCGCAGAGGGATGGAGAGGGATGCATTTCGTAGCCCGAGCTCCAACTAAGAAACCTGCCAAATTTCATCCTCCTCCGACTTTTCCTTCATGGGGAAAATCTAGCCGAAAGTTTCGACCCACCAACCCCACCCCCCCCCCCTTTAACGTTGTCCGATCGGGCTGAAATTCACAAGTTAAGGTCCCCTAGGACCCTGAAGCTTATCCGCGAAATTTCAGCTCGATAATTCCTTCCCTGTTTTCCAGAAACCACCCATAACCACTAATGTTCATGTTCTCCTTCTGTTTCTTTTTCGCCACGCCTACAGGTCACAGCCGACATCGGATCTGGGTGTACGAAGACTCATTCGACGCGGAATTCTCCGAGTAATTTTCCTGGAAAGTTTCGTTGGAAAATCTTAACCCCCCGATTTTCTAGCTTAGAAAAACCCATTTCCCCATAAGAGCCCATGTTAATTTTTGAAATTCTTAAAAGTTATATTTATACACATGCAGGTATTTCGACTTCAAACATACCCGGTTAGCTCAGTCGGTAGAGCGTGGGACTTTTAATCCTAAGGTCAAGGGTTCAAGTCCCTTATCGGGCGTTTTTTTTTTTCACAAAATATGAAAAAAACTTCGTTTTCTTAAAGAGTTAAAGAGGCTGCGTCCCAAAGTCGAACCTTAAAACGTACAGGAATTAGGAGAGGCAGTCCTAATTTCTGTACGAGGAGTACAGGAATTATTAAATTACATCCACCATGGATTGTATAAAAACGTACGGAAATAATATGAAAAAAACTTCGTTTTCTTAAAGAGTTAAAGAGGCTGCGTCCCAAAGTCGAACCTTGAAACGTACAGGAATTAGGAGAGGCAGTTGGGGGGCTGCCGCCCCCCAAATCCCCCGCTTTTAAAGACTCTTTTGTACAGGTTTTTTGTTTTGTTAATTAAAAGAGGGCCTTTCCGAAGCCAAGAGCGGGGGTCTAGGGGGGCGGTAGCCCCCCACAACAAAAAACCTGTACAAAAGAGTCTTTAAAAGCGGGGGGTTTGGGGGGCGGCAGCCCCCCAACTGCCTCTCCTAATTCCTGTACGTTTTAAGGTTCGACTTTGGGACGCTGCCTCTTTAACTCTTTAAGAAAACGAAGTTTTTTTCATATTATCAGCATAAAAATCGAAACTTTATTACAGTCCGTTACCACGAACTTTTATAACTGATTTATTTAACTATTTCACTTCTATCCATAGTATTTTTCGTTTTCAATCCACCAATATAATTTTTAAGTTAATGTTTCTCTGATGTTAAGTTTAATTAAAAACCAAGTTTTTTTTTTAACTGCAAGTAAGGAGCGACATTAAAACTTAAAACGAACAGAAATTATTCCTTATATGAACGGGGTTTTCCTCTCCCCAAGGCCTCGCTCTTTACGCTAAAGTTTGAATCTTTATCACAACTCTGCTTCTACGAAAACAATAAAAGTTTTAAGTTTTAATGTCGCTCCTTACTTGCAGTTAAAAAGCTTATTTTTTTCCATTTAATTTCGGAGTGTTTTTGAATTAATGTGTGTTTTGATTTTGGCTCACCGCACATGAATAATTAAAACCAAATTTGCACATTAATTTTTTTTCGCCTAAATGGCTTACTCATAGTTTTGATAAGACGATTTCGATAAGAAAAGACTAGGGGAGGAGGCCTAGTTTACCTCCAATTTTTGTTTGCTTAAAAAGCAAACTTACATAACTTACGAATTAACTTAGGTGACGAACTTCAATATTTTAATATCTTAATTATGCATATTAGGGGGTTTTCCTCCTCGTCAAAACCACGCTCTTTACACTAAAGCTTGAATTTTGCCCCAATTCTTTAAGAATGACCCCGAATCACAAAGGTCGTTGAATAATAGTTAAAATTACTAAAAAATACTTTAGCCCAAAGATAGAGGTTTTGGTATAAGAGATGAACCCCCTTATTTACGTAACAATTTTTGTTCTTTTTAGGTTTTAATGTTGCTCCTTACTTCCAGCTGAATTTTTTTTTCATGTTTTTTTTTAAATAATGCTAGAAAATGCTGCTGCCTCTTCATGAAAGTTCTCTTCCTCATGATAAATTCCTTTATGGAAAGATCTTCCCAAGTAACCCCCTCCCCCGGCCCACTTCTCCCCCATCAACACAAAAAAGTCCCCCTGAAAACGTCTCTACACTTCCCAGTAACTCCTTAGTATATGTAATCAATGGTCAAAGTTAGGAACTTGCAGCCCCTCCCCCGGGGACTATGAGGGATTAAGTCGTCCAGAAAGACATAATTATTAGGTTTTCCTACTATTCTGAACAAAATGGTTACCTCAGAATTTTAATCAGGTGACTTAGAGAAAACAAAGAGCGTGGGGGGGCCTAGGTTCCCTCCAATTTTTGGTCACTTAAAAATTCTGTTAAAATGGACCCTCTGGCGACACTGCAGGACCACTGGGTTGATACGATCACCCTGGAAAACAAACAAAAATACAAATAAACACTCGTCCGTGGTCTGTCTTCTGGCAAACTACAAAATTCCACATTCTCGTAGTTGGGAGCTTGAAACTTCTGCAGCACGGATCTCTAACACGCTGAATTTGATGGTGTGATTTTCGTTATCTTTCAATGACTTTTAGGGGGAGTGTCCCTCTATTTTCTAAAATATGGCAAATTTTCTCAGGCTCGTAACTTTTGATTGGTAAGACTAAACTTGATAAAAACCTACATAATTGAAATCAGCATAAAAATACAATTCTTTTGATGTAACTATTGGTATTAAAATCCCGTTTTTTAGAGTTTTGGTTACTATTGAGCCGGGTCGCTTCAATTCGCTACCACGAACCGTTTGATTTTTGCTTATTGCCTAGGAAAGATATAATAGCCAGATTATTGATTATTGATTCTGAAAATTAGAAAATTGAGGTATTTTTAACTTACGAAGGAGTGATCGGATCTTAATGAAATTTAATGTTTGGAAGGATGTCATGTCTCTGGGCTCTTATTTTAAATCCCGACCGGACCCGGTGAAGGGGAAGCTGGTGGGGGTGGAGCCTAATATCCTGGAAAACGCTTAGAGTGGAGGGATCGGGACGAAACTTGGTTGGAAAAATAACCACAAGTCAGTGATTGACATAACCGGAACGGATCTGCTCTCTTTGGGGGAGTTGGGGGGAGGGTCAATTCTAAAAAATAGAAAAAATGAGGTAATTCTGACTTATGAAAGAATGATCGTATATTAATGAAATTTCATATTTAGAAGGACCTCAAAACTCAGATTTCTTATTTTTGAAATTTGAAATCTAGAGGGATCTTGTGCTTTAGAAATCTTATTTTAAATCTCTACCAGATCCGGTGACATGGAAGGGAGTTGGAGGGGGAAACTGGAATTCTTGGAAAACGTGAAAATCGAGGCATATTACGAATGGGTGATCGGATCTTAATGAAGCTTGATATATGGAAGAATCTTATGTCTCAGATGCCCCATTTTTGATTCGAATTGGATCCGGGGACATAGATGGTCGGAGGGGGAAACAGAAATCTTGGAAACCGGAAATCTTGGAAAACACATAGAGTGGAGAGATCGGGATGAAACTTGATGGGAAAAATAAGCACAAGTTTTAGATACGAGATTGACATAATTGGTACGGATCCGTTCTCTTTGGGGGAACTGGAGGTTGTTAATTTGGAAAAATTGAGGTATTTTTAAGTTAAGAACAAGTGATCGGATCTTTATGAAATTCGACACTTAGAAGGAACTCATGTCTCAGAGCTTTTATTTCACATCCCGACCGGATCTGTTGACATTGGGGGGAATTGGAGGGAAAAACCAGAAATGTTGGAAAACGCTTATAAATGTCGTAGATACGTGATTGACGTAACCGGACTGGATCCACTCTCTTTAGGGGAGTTAGGTGGTGGGGCTCAGTGCTTTGGCAAGTTTGGTGCTTCTGGACGTGCTTGGACAATGAAAATTCGTCGGCGTTTTAGAGATCAGCAAAAGTTGACTTGATAAAGTCGTATTCCCCGATTCGACCATCTGGGGGGCTGAAGGGAGAGGAAAAATTAGAAAAATAGAGGTATTTTTAACTTACGAGTGGGTGATCGGATCTTAATGAATTTTGATATTTAGAAGTACCTCATGACTCAGAGCTCTTATTCTAAATCCTGACCAGCATTAAGCCTCTAATTTTCCTTTTAAAGCAATCTATTGATTCTTAGAATTTCGCTATAGCTCATACCATATAACCTCTTGACTCTTGCCTCTTCCGACTTTGTCACAAGTGCCATATAAACTCTTAGCTCTTGTTGTTTTTTTTTTTTTTTTTTTTTTTTTATAGCGTTTGACGCATGCAAAAGCCACATTATATTCTAGCTAAATTTTTCCGGTTTATAACTTATGTCGATTTGAACCGATTTTATTACTGCATATATGCTAATCACACCGATGTTTTAATATAATCTGATTTTTTTAACTGTTTTTCTGCTTTCTATAGTGTTTTTGTGATTATTTTTTCACAAACCTGTGTATTTTTTTTATTTAATATTACTTTGATATTTGATTTTCCTTATTGTTTATGGCAGGTGTAGTAACCGAATTTTGTAGTATTTTTGCCAATCTTATATCTTCCTGATTGTCTAAACGTGCCTGAATCATTTTATTTTCGCCAATTTTAGCCGGATTGTAAATTTAGGTGATTTTAACCGATTTTATTGATATATATATACGGTCATCACATACATGTTTTTACTACACTTTATTTTTGTGGATCACTTTACTATTTTCTTTGCTTTGTCAATTTTTTTTTTCCATCCACTTATACGATTTTCAATCTAATGTTCCTCTGATTTAAAATTTTTCCTTATTATCAGGGACAGGTACAATAACTGGATTTTATTATACTTCGGTCAAATATATCAAGTCTAACTTTAATAAAATTACTTTAGCCGATTCTAATTCTGTATATAATGTCACCGCACCCTTTTTACCATAATCCATTTTTTAAATGATTCACAATTTTCTATATTTGTTTTTTTTTATCCAGCTATGTGGTTTTCAATTTAATTTTCTTCTGGTATTAAGATTTTTCTTATTGTCAAGGACAGAAGCAAAAGCCGAATCTTATTTTAGCCAATATGTAACTTTAGTTGATTTTAACCGACTTTATTGTATTGTCGTCACGTTCATGTCTTTACAATAATCTGCTTTTACTAATTGTTTCACTACTTTCTATATATTCTTTTTTTTATGATCGTTTTTCCATCCACTCTTAAGATTTTTAATCCAATGTTCCTCTGACGTAAAATTCCTCCTTAGTAGCAAGGACAGACGGAACAACCGAATTTTATTTTATTTTATTTTAGCCAATTTTTGCCGGTTTTTAATTTTAGCCAAACTTTTAGCAGATTCTTTTACTGAACACGTGGTCATCATATCCACTTTTTTACCATATTCTATTTTTGCTAACTCCTTTACTATTTTCTAGAGTTCTTTTTTGTGATTGTTTTTTGATCTACCTGTGAGATTTTCAACGTGACCTCCCCCTGATATTAAATTCTCAACTGTGGCCTAAGACAAATGAAATAGTGGGATTTACTCTAGCTGAATTCAGCCAGGTTGTTTTAGCAGATTTTTTTTTATATACATACATGTTTATATATATAACACAAACCCCATGTTTTTATCATAATCTGTTTTTGTATATCATTTCACTTCTTTGTGTATTTTTTGTTATTTTTTTTCCATCCACCCATATGAATTTTCAATTTAATGTTCCTCCTATATTAAATTTTTTCTTGCTGCCTAGGACAGATACAATAGCCGAACATAATAGGAAGTATTACAGGTTTGAGAGTGAGCTCTCCATTTGAAGGAACAACAGCTGGATAAGACTAGGATAGAAAATAAATCTTTCCATCAGAGAGATGATGGAAATAGCGACACTTTGTTGTGTAATTCAAGTCGCTTGCGAAATTTAAGAGCAAAAAAGTATTCTGAATGTAACCACACTTAAAAGCTGTGCGACTATTGAATTGCTGGTTTTTGGCGGGCCATCTGTCTGGAGCCGTTTAATAAAGGATTATACTCTACCAGGATTTTTTACCCCTTTACTCTTAGCCTATCTACAATAAAAGATATTTGAGAGAATATCATTGTGTTACTAATTATGCATCTGAAAATATTATCCAGAAACGTAAAGCTTGAAGCAGGCATGCATACATGGAAGCATACACAAATCGGGGAATTTTAATTTTTCGCCAAATCTTTTCTCCTGAGCAGTTGTTATGCATGAGGAAAATTTAGCCACGAAATTGGCATAGTTGGCGGTGTGTCAGCCTCAGACAGATTTATAATGTTAGGAGTCGTTATTAGCAGCAGTAGTCTGTCTAAAGTCTTTTAAAAGGAAGAAATGAAGGAAGTCTTTTAAAAGGAAGAAAGGAAGAAGTCGCACAAAAATGTTCTTTTCGTTCTTTCGATTAAGCCTACTATAAAAAAGGTACTTGTATGTTATAGCGCCCATTTTAAGTTCTTCATCCATTCACACATTATAGAACCGGTTTCTTCGTTAGTTTCTTTCAGCTTAGTGTGAGACAAACAAAGACAAGTGACAGACTAGATGGGAAATACATAATTTGGACTATATATTTGCTAACTCGGGGGCTCGGGGTTTCAAGTATTTAGACAGTGTGAAGTAAGAAAACAATTCTTACTTCTTAATATGCAGAATAATTGTACCTAACATATTTAGCATGCAAACGCGCTATATTTTACCCCCACCCTCCTAATATACTAATATATAGCCCGTATTTGTTTCTAAAGTAATAAATTTTCATCATATTTTGCGATATTTCATTAGGATTAGTCAGAGAAAAAGGTTCTCCTTAGATGAAGAAAACATTGGCGCTATAACATATATATACAGAAAAAAAATGTATAGGCCACAGTAAACAAATTGCTTCAAGTACTAACGGCGTTGAAAATGAAATGTGATTGTTTCGATTGGGCTAAAAGCAGCGGCACAAAATAACTTTAGAAGTTGTGCTTGGGAGTCAGCAGATTGTTAGTGCCTGATTCTTACAGACGAAAGTGCTGTTGAATTTAACTAGTTATTGTTGCACATTTATTTTTCGCAGTTCAACGCGGTAACACTGACGGTAAATTTGATTCTGCTCTAATCACTCAATTTTTAAGAAACTAAAGAAAAACTCCGAGTCAATTACATTTCTCAGGTATAAATAGGCCCAACTTCAGTTCAAGGGAAGGGTGTCTTTTTATTATGTCATTCGTACTTTAAAAGTACATTCATACGAAAACTATAGTTTCTACGACTATCTTAGTTCGATGATAATCGACCTTAGTTCTGCCCTAGGAATGACGCATGGACGGATGCTAGATAGACTTGTCTACTAACAATTGAACTGACACCATTTTTAAGCAATCCTTATAAGGGCTTATGCTAGATTTGGCATTCAATCAATCGGACTCTCTATCAGGCTTTTTCCACAGTTATCCATAGCATGATGCACACAACTACTTGATTTTAATTCAAGAAGTATATTCAATGAAGTACATTCGTACTCAATTCGTACTTCAAAATCCAAAACATTTTAAAGTCCGAAAGTGCATTGTGGGAAAGGATGATAGGTTTTAGCAGGAGCCCAAACTTATCACTAGGGAAAAAAGTGAATTTTAGCATAAATATTAGAAACCACAAAAAATTGGGTAAATTAGGATTTTTCCAGGGAACTTGAGCCTGGAAATTTCAGCTGTACCAAACGTCTCAAAGTGGAACAGTTGAAATAGCAGCAGTTTATTTTGTAAACAAATCACATAGTAGATGCATTTGAAGTACACAAGGTTTTGGCCCCACTTAAAGTTGTACAGCGATTAATTCGTTAGATTTGGGTAGTTTGGCTGACTCGAGCCCTTAAAAACAGAAAAGTTCTGCCAGAAAAGTTTTCTTTTTTTCTCTTTATTCTAAATGTATTCCAATCAAAGAAGTCTTAGAAACAAAATTACGTGGTCCAAAAATATCCAATAAAATCTTCTTAAAACATTGCTTTTAACGGCAGAAAGTTAAGTAATGATGCATAGGAAAGTAGGTCACTTTTAGGCAAAAAACAAATGTTTCACGCTATCTAAGACTTGTGGATTTTAGACAAAATATGAAAGGAAGAAAAAAAAAATTCTGTGTAGCTACAGCAGATTAGCATCGAAGAGAAAATACGAAGAAACGAAGAACACGGCAACAGTGAAGTCTATAGTCTCTTTTTGACTATACATCGAAACAAAAAAAAAATATAAATAAAGATTAGTCAATAATCTGCTATAGGCCCCATAGTTGAAGAGTTCCCTCCGTTTCGAGAGGATTTGCTAGAATAGCAAAAGAGCAGAGTCATTCAATTCCCTAATAAACACTACTTCCAGATGCAGTGGTTTTTATCATGACAATTGCGCCCCCTCAAACACATAAGAAATAACGCTTAGAAAATTTATGTTTGTTAAATTTACGTAGTCACTATCAGTCTAACTACGACTTGAACTCTAAGTTAACCACTTTGTAATCAAACTTCATTGACTTGAGTAAATATGCCCGAAGTTGATCGTAGCTAAAGTTTAACGGTTTTAAATTCTTGCTTAATATAGTTGACAAACAGATGCTATTGTTAAAACGAAAACCATGAAGGTAAACAATTAGTCAAAAATTTGTTATATAGTTGAAGAGTTTCCTCCGTTTCTAAAGGATTCGTTAGAATAGTAAAAGAACAGGGCCATTTAATTCCCTGATTAACACTAATTACAGATGTAGTGGTTGTTACTGTGACAATTGCGACCCCTCAGATGGAATAAAAAACTCGGTGCTATATACAAAACAACAATAAAACATTAAATAATGACATTCTTGGTTTACAATATGCAGAAAGTACCTGTTAATCAGATTTAATTTTTTTTTTCATTTTCATCTACGATATCAAATAACATATTTTTCATCTTTTGATTATTTCACAATGACACAATCCCTTAGACAGGAACATGAATACAAATGCCAGTTAAAAACAGATTCACTGATTCAGTCAATGAAACCGCAGGGATAAGTATATTATTTAGGGATATATATGACGAAAGTAAAACAGTTCAAAATAGGGATGAAACCTTTTAATTGACAGTGAACAGAAATAAAATTATTTAACTGGATATTTTGAACACATATACAGCGTTCATCACCAGCAGTAAAACTTTTTTACTGCTGATGATGAACACTGTATATGTGTTCGAAATATCCAGTTAAATAATTTCATATCTCTTCACTGTCAATTAAAAGGTTTCATCCCTATATTTAACTGTTTTACTTTCGTCATGGAAAGGCAGTGTGGTCTTCGAAGTTATCTAGATATATATGGCTCTATTGGGGAGCGATGAGGCACAACCTTCACGTTAGTGACCATTATATTTGGAAGTAGTGATGATAGGGGAATCAAATAGTGCGGCTCTTTTGTTTCTCTGGAGTTCCCTTCAGAAGAGACCTTAAGACAGAGCCTTACCATATTTTTTGATGAGTAAGAGGAGAGCATCTTTCTCCTCTCATCTTAAGTTAACCCTGGCAACACTTCTGACATAGGTAAGGCTTGATATAATTTAAATTTTAACTTTAATATACGCGTAATTAGTGTCTGAGATGGATTTTCTTTTGCAGCAGATAGCAGCTTTCTACTAGCCAACGCTCAGATTGTAGATTATCCTATTGTATATTGTAACGAGTCTTTCTGCAAGGTATCAGGATTCACAAGAGCTGAGGTAAGTCAGTTCCAAGTTCAATTAAATTTTTCTACTAGCCAACGCTCAGACTGTAGATTATCTTATTGTATACTGTAACGCGTCTTTCTGCAAGGTATCAGGATCTTCAAGAGCTGAGGTGAGTTTTTTCCAAGCTCAATTAAATTTTAACCACGTCACAAAATGTAGCTTGAATTTTCGTAGGACTGGGTAGAGGATGCTTGGGAGTCTTACCAACTGGACACTAATGTTAATTTAGAGAAAGTATAATTGAAGATAAAATTGGAAAGTTCAGTATAAAAGTGGATCAAGCTTCAATTAGTTTTTAACCATGTGTCGGAGTTTAGCTTGAGTTTTCATAAGATGGGTGAGAAAGCTCAGCATTAAAGTGGATTGAGGTTCAATTAATTTTTAACCATGTGTCAAAGTGTAGCTTGATTTTTCGTAGAATGAGTGAGGAAGCTCAGCATTAAAGTGGATCAAGTTTCAGTTATTTTTTAACCATGTGTCAGAGTGTAGCTTGAGTCTTCGAAGAACGGGTGAGAAACCTCAGCATTAAAGTGGATCAAATTTCTCTTAATTTTTAACCATGTATCAGAATGTGGCTTGAGCTTAAGTAGAATGAGTGAGAAGACTCAAAATTAACGTGGATCAAGGTTCAATTAATTTTTAACCATGTATCAAAGTGTAGCTTGATTTTTCAAACTGTGTGTGAGAAATCTCAGCATTAACGTGGATCAAGATCACATAATTAGCGTTCAAGACATAGCAGAAGCTCCCAGAACTGAAGTTCAAACTCTTTAAGCGGTGTTTGCATGAACAGGCTCACAGACCTGCCAAGGCACCAAAGTCCGGGCATGAAAAACCGCTCTTTAGATCAGATTACAAATATGTGACAGAAAAAAAGAAAAAAATTGTGACCGCAGGTGTAACTTATTGCAACAAAGCCTCAAATATTAACCGGGCCCAGAAGTCAGTCCCCTGTTTTGCATACAAGTCTAGTGGACACTGCCCGTCATTAGTCAACCAAAAATTCCGATCTTCCCTTAGCTCTATGGATATCAATTTTAGTTCTAACCTAGGATGAATGGATGGATGATAGATTATCTATTAATAATTGAAATTACATTTATACAATCCTGACAAAGGATTATGCAAGCTCTGCCTCTCACTCAGACTGCTGTCTTGGCTTTTTCTCCAGTTAGTTATGGCTTGGTTGCAACTTGATTTTAATTCAAAAAATGAAAATTCTAACTGCAGCTGTAACTTATTGCAGCCAAGCCCAAATATTACGTGCGAACAGAAACTGGCTGGGCAATGATGTCAGGATATACACGTTTTTAGATACGTAAAAGTAACTAGACACGCATGTAAACATGGCTTTAAAGCCACGCAAGGTCAATAAGTGTTGATACCACCTATTTTAGCATAACAAATACAATTTTTTTCTTTGAAGGAGATATCAGTAAGCAAATCAAAAAAGTTTTCTTTAATGTTTTTGTGAAAACAGATCACAAATTCTAAGAGCCCATTATCAACTGTTGACATACTCCGGCCAATTTCCGAAACCAAGCTTGAATGCCGAGGACATATCCAGATAATAATACTTTGAAAATGTCACCAAGGATGGTTAGTCTAGTGCAATACTGCACCGCGATGCACCACCCTGGAAGATTTTTTTTGAGGGGAGGGGGTCTATAAAGGGACGTCTTTGCTTTTCTTTAGTACTTTTGTACAATGTTCGTTGCTATAAAAGACCCTGTGAGTTAATTTTATTTCCCTTTCTCTCTATTTTATGAGGCATACCCTGTGTTATTTTTATGGGTTTGAATTAAACACAATTTCAATGGGTTTTTTCCGTTGAGTCAGTTAGTGACTGTGAAGTCTTTGGAGCAATTAGATATATTCTTTTTGACCTACTCCAGTCTCAAAAGCATTAATTAGCGATTTGCCCCCTAACCAAGTAATTTTGCGATTTAAAGGCTTTTTTCATGCAAACCATGCAATGTCCTAGCCAACCTAGCCAAGTGGATTGGTGCGTTGGATTTAGGATCCTTTGTCCGAGATGGTAAGAGTAAGAATCATAGTGTATCCAGTTTTTTGATTCGGGATGGGGGTCAGTGGGGTGACTATGTAAGCTCAGCCAGAGTCGACCCAGCTCTGAATGGGTACCTAGAGAAATCTGGGGAAGGTAAACAGGAAGGGTGTGGAAAATCACAGGATGGCTGACCCTCACCCCCCATTGCACTTCCTGGCTGAAGGGCATTGAGACGGAGATCAGCACCGCCGGTTTGGAATCTAAGGGTCTAGTGCCGTATCCTTTACCTTTATTACCTCTTTTTTTAAACCACGCAATGTAGGCTATACGCCTATAGAAACTTGCGTAATCGCTATTATGGTTTCTGCTATGTATAAACCCTCGAAACCTTAAAGCTATAAGATAATAAAGATCCCTTATCTCGTTTATTTTTCCAGTATAAAATTGCTTATGTTTTTATTTTATTATTAACTTTTAAAGTACTTATGACACTAAAATTAAAACCCGATTGTTTGTATTGGTTAATTTTAAACTTGCACAGCCATAATCAGTTACCCTCACTTACTCACTGTTTTTGTTTTGTTTTTCTGGTTGATATTCGCCGATTGTCAGTTGTTTTGTGGGTGGGTTCCCGTCTAATGGTGAGTCATGGATTTATTTATATTTATTTTATGCAATTTTTTTTCATTTCTGTTTTTTTGTCAAAAAGGTGTGCTATTATTGTTATACCGGGTCTTTGTCAATCGACCTTGTGTCTCCGGCTTGACCCTTTTTTTATATTGTGTGTGTTGTACAGAAGTTTAAATAAAAATCTTGAATGTTGAATCTTGAAAAAATAATAAATATTGAAAAATAAGGGGAAGCCTGGATTTTAATTCTTAACGAAAAAGACCTTCATGCGCAGTTCCATAGGTTTTCATAGCAGTGGCTGCCAAATTTGTAAAAAAGAAAGGTTTGTGAAAAATCAGCAAAAACAAGCTAAAAATGTCTGGCACCAAACATCAAACAAAAGCTTAGCTTTGCTTTGAATGTTTGGCTTTTTAAGGAATCAACATATTGTTGTTGATGCTTAATTTAGACGGACAAAAAGAGTAACCAATTTGGTTTAATTAGCTTGACTTATTTATTTTCCCGTGTCAACTTGGCAACACTGACGAAATTGTTTCACTGCCCTAAAACATAACATTTTGAGATAAAAAAGGAAAGTTAAATAAAACCCTGGTTTTCAGATGTGAATAACCCCAAGATGAAGCCAGGGGTTGACCAATGTTTTTAATTTGATTTCTTTGGTTACAAATGTTGTTTTATTTTGAAACTATTATTTTTTAGGATTGTGTTAGGAAATGAAAACTGAAAATGAAGAGCCTTAGACGTTAAATGATGCACATATAGTATTCCATAAGAGGAGGCGAGGATTTGCTTGTCTCTCTGGAGTATGAAATAAAAAAAGAATCTGTTCAGAATCCAATTTGACTAATTTAATAAAACGAAAAATAAGGGGAAAAAAAGAAAATTATTCAATCATTTTGACTGTTCCATTCATATGTTGAAAAAAATGTCCTGAATTTTTTGTTTTTAGTTTTTGAGTTAATAACAGATAATCATAGTAAATGTAGCTATGACTCAACAGACGCTTTGATTTTGGAACCTCGAAAAAATGTAACATCTGCAGTTTGATCGGTTTAGCTTCTGAACCACTCGTTTTACTGTTTTAATTTTAGAGTCATTTCGTTGAATAATCAATTTTCACTGTTTTTCTCTTAAAATCTTTTAATTCTTGCTCCTAACGATTATCGTTTGCCAAAAATAAAGGTGTGAATCGATCCTCAAGTCACAAAGAACAATAAATAGACGGGCACAGAGGAACTTAAGTTGCCTCAATGCCGACAATGTCCTTCATTATTAAGAGGCGATCAAAGCAAGATTTCCTCGTGTGGTGCATCGCATGTCCCGTCGCATGTTGCACGTTGTGAAGCAACTAATAAAAGGGTTCAAGCGTTTAGATAAGAAATGCATAATCACGGTATGTTTAAAAATTTTAGAAAAAGTTTAGAAATTAGTTTAAAATATTAACTTCCTAGTGAAAAAAATTGCAGCTGATTTAGGAATGAAAGTTATTATTTCGATTTGTCGTAATAGTAAAATGTTATCTCGAAAACAAATTTATGTGAATTTTGAAAAACAGCATGAAAACTCAAAACTGGCACCGGATCGAAAGGAAAACTACACCATTGACATCGCCATTGTTGAAAAACCTATCCAAAAAACTGTGTCCCCTCTACTCAACTTGAACAACAAGGAAAGTCACTTTTTTGGATGAGTGGCACTGGTGTATGCCACTCTTTTTTCTTAATTATTTTCTTTAACTGCCGTAAAGACCACTAATAAACTTTTTTAATTATTTTCTTGAAGTAAGAAAGTAGTTTCTTGAAAGTAATACTGACAAGTCTTACTTTCAAACATTTTCGTTCTTTTTTTTGGTTATAAATTATTTTAAAGAGTTGGAATTTAACTCTTCATCTAGATCAAAATACAGGCTTTTCACAAAAAATTCGCAAGAGCTTGAAATTGTGTTTTTATGAATTTCCACTGTTGAAAAAGATTTATAAACAATATTTTCAGAACGAAACACGACATCAGCTACAACAATTTTTAAGTGTCAAAAAAAGACTTTTCGAAAAGTATTGATTCACTTGAATTATTTATAACTAAAAATAGAAATCTACAGGTAAATTTTTTCAGAGGGAAGGTATAGATTTTTTTTGAAAGCACAATTCACATGAATGAAAAACCAAACTGTGAGAAAAATCATTAATTTGAGATTTGAAGGGATCTACGCCTCACTCCTATCTCTTGGGTATGTGCCTTATTGATCATCTGTATAGGCTGTCATGTATCACATCAGAATAAAAACGACTGTTTTTGTAGGTTTTGCCTTTAATAAAGGTAGATTATGATCCATGATATATAAATCAAACAGTTTGTGGTAACGAACTGTAGTAAAGAGTGACCCTGCTCAATAGTAACCGAAAATCTAAAAAACGGAATTTTGATTCCAATAGTTACATCAAAAAAATCACATTTTAATGCAGATTTTAAACATATAAGTTTCATAAAGTTTATTCTTACCCATCAAAAGTTAAGATCCTGAGAAAATTCGCCTTATTTTAGAAAATAGTGGTAAAAACCCCCTAAAAGCTATAGAATCACAATAAAACCTTAACGAAAATCCCATCATCAGATTCAGTGTACCAGAGAACCCTGATATTCAAGTTTTAAGCCCCAATCTCCAAAAATATGGAATTTTGTATTTTTTACCAAAAGCCAGATCACGGATGCGTGTTTATTTGTTTTTTTTTTGTTTTTTTTTTCCAGGGATGATCGTATCGGCCCTGTGATCCTAGAATGTTGCGAGAGAGCTCATTCTAACGGAAATTAAAAGTTCTAGCGCCCTTTTAAGTGAAAAAAAATTGGAGAACACATAGGCCTCCTCTCACGCACATTTTTTCCCCAAAACCACTGGATTATAATTTTGAAATAGCTATTCTGTTCAGCCTAGTCATAAACCTAATAACTATGTCTTTGGGGACGATTTAATCCCCCACAGTCCCTAGGGGAAGGGCTGCAAGCTACAAGCTTTGACCATTGTTAACATATAGTAATGGTTATTATGAAGTGCAAAGGCGTTTTCAGGGGGACTTTTTCACGTTGGGGTGGGATTTTGTCGGGGGAGGGGCTTACGTGGTAAGACCTTTCCATGGAGGAATGTACCATGAGGGAAGAGAATTTCCATGAAGGGGGCACATGATTTTCCAGCATTATTTAAAAAAAACAATGAGAAACTAAATAAAAATAAAATTGACCTGGAAGTAATGAGTAGCATTAAAATTTAAAACGAAAATAAAATATTACGTTTATAAGTGGGCTCGTCCCCAACACTATACCTTGCTCTTTACACTAAAGTATTTTTAGTAATTTCAACTAATTATTCTACGGCCTTTGTGATTCAGGGGTCATTCTTAAAGATTCGGGGTAAAATTCAAGCTTTAGTGTAAAGAGCGATGTATTGACGAGGGGACAAACCCCCTCATATGTGTCATAAAAATACACAAATATAGAAGTTCGTTAGTAAGTTAATTCGTAAGGTACGTATGTTTATTACTAACTAAAACGTTCGTACAAAAAATAAAAAAAAAATCTAGTCGCATTTTTAAGTAGGAAAAGGTGGAGGGCAACTAGGCCTCCTCCCCCGCCCCTATTTTATAAAAATAATCTGATCAAAACTATGAGAAAGCCATTTAGCAAAAACAAAATTTATATACAAATTTTGTTTTAATTATTCATATGCGGTGAGCCAAAATCAAAACATATATTAATTCAAAAATGTTCAAAAATTAAATATAAAAAAACTAGTTTTTTTAACTGTAAGTAAGGAGAGACATTAAAACTTAAAACGAACAGAAATTACTCCGTATATGAAAGGGGTTGTCCCCTCCGCAACGCCTCACTCTTTACGCTAAAGCTTTTTAATTGTAAAATTCGCAAATTTTCAAACCTGTATTTTAAATTTGCAATCAAAGTCTCAGAAATACTTCCATGCCAAAGTTGCAGGAAATCAAATACGGATTCTGAAGTATTTTTTTTACAAGATATCGGTTTGCTCATTTTCTGGACGTTATTACCGCTTTGATGTAAATGCTCCTTTTTATCCCTCTTAAGGGTGTTTGGTTGCTCTCTGTTTAGTTTCAGCACTGTAAGACCACAAGATCTTTTTGATTTTGACCAAATGAGCACTACTACTACCAGCTACACACATCTGTTCTGTGCCATAAGGCAGGGAAAATGATCCCAAAGAATAGGTGCCCTTGCACTGCTATTTAACAAGTCTACGACATTACGTCAAACCTCAAAATCCTCGACATTTTTTAAATTGCATCACAGGTGTATTTTGGAAGAAGGAGACTAATGGTTTTTTTTAAGGAAGAGAGAGCTTGAGATGGTATTGGCTGGATATACTTTGAATTTCGTTTTCCTATCCCTCTCTGAGAAGGAATTCTTATCTTGAATTAATTGCCATGATTATCACACTATTCGCCACTCATCGGAATTTTATTTAGTTTATTCGTTCGTAGATTCCTTTAAAAAAATTTCATTCGGCACATTTCTATTTGTACCTATGGAACTGAATGACCTATTACATTTCAAAGGATAAGTTTATAGAAACCTTGTACAATGAAAGCTGTCGTAGGGAAAGTAGCCACTGTGCTAAAAGTATGTAACATTGTACATAACATTATGTACATAACATTGTACATGTACAGTGAAAGCTGTCGTAGGGAAAGTAGCCACTGTACTAAAAGTATGTAACATTGTACATAACATGTACATGTACATAACATTGTACATGCACAGTGAAAGCTGTCGTAGGGAAAGTAACCACTGTACTAAAAGTAGCCTATGTAACATTGTACATAACATTATGTACATAACATTGTACATGTACAGTGAAAGCTGTCGTAGGGAAAGTAGCCACTGTACTAAAAGTATGTAACATTGTACATAACATGTACATGTACATAACATTGTACATGTACAGTGAAAGCTGTCGTAGCGAAAGTAGCCACTGTACTAAAAGTATGTAACATTGTACATAACATGTACATGTACATAACATTGTACATGCACAGTGAAAGCTGTCGTAGGGAAAGTAACCACTGTACTAAAAGTATGTAACATTGTACATAACATTATGTACATAACATGTACATGTACATAACATTGCATATGTACAGTGAAAGCTGTCGTAGGGAAAGTAACCACTGTACTAAAAATATGTAACATTGTACATAACATTATGTACATAACATGTACATGTACATAACATTGCATATGTACAGTGAAAGCTATGATATAGAAAGTAGCCACTGTGTCAAAAGTATGTAACTAATGCTAAAAAATAAACAAAATGTTTCAGCCGTATTCAGAATCAATATACTAGGATCAGGTACGAAGATTCCAATTAGCAAAGCATTACAGGAGAACATGTTATGTATTAAGTCATATTTGAGGCCTAGAAGATGGTGTCGCAAAATAAATTCCTATAAACTAGACAAGTGTTTCCCACTCTCTCTCTCTCTCTCTCTCTCTCTCTCTCTCATTCCCTCTCTCCCTCTCCCTCTTTAAATTATATTTATCCCTTAATAACTCGTGTTTAAAAAGTATGTATACCTCCCTTTCTAGTCTTTGTCAGGATCCATGTCTTGTATTTGTTTAAGGATGTTGATTTTTTTTTTCGAAGAATTTATCTTATTTTCTTATCAGAGGCTTGCATTTCCAATCAAGTAATTACACTAATGGGCAATACCATCAGTCTTAGACAAGTAGAATTGATGCTTAATATAATGTATTTTCTACTCTTCCAGAATTGAATGCCTGAGATAGAAAATTCCTCTTCTTCGATGTCATAAAAACAGCTAAATAATACCTTCTGCTCGTCTAAAGCATCGGCTTATATCGCCGAACCCAGTTTCCTATAAATTCCTCAATATACTTCAATTCGAAGGACAAATGAACATACTTGACAAGTAAAAAGAAAATATGTCTCATTAAGTACGTCTTTAAAGTACTGCATTTGCTCCCAGTATTGCATTTTTTGTTCTTTGTCCTCAAAAATGTGAAGTACTTCGTTATGTTCAGCAATTAAGAATCATCGTTTATTATTCTAAATATCTACTGATGTTTGGGAAGAAGAAGATGAAACAGAGAGGGGTCACTTAGATTTTTAAAATAGTGTAGACCAGTAGCGTAATTTCGTCAATATCCTGGGGGGTGGTGGCAAAGTTGGAACCAATTTTCCCGAATCATGTGAAATTGACAGTGAATTGAAACATGATCCTTATTTTACTATAAAGGCAAAGATGCACTAAAGAAAACTGACTTTTTCTCTGGATACTTGAATTATGAAGGCTTTTTTTAGTTTTGACACGATTTTCGCCAAAATCAAACTTTCGGCTGGAGGAAGGGTACACTGCTAAATGGGAGGGCAAACTTGGATTTGGAGGGGGTAATTGTCCCTCCTGCACCATTGCAAATTACATCCCTAGTGTAAACCCAGTGGCGAGGGTCATCTGCAAAGTTTGTCATTTGCGATATAGAGAGGCGTGGCATGGTGGAATTGAATAATACTTGGCAGAAACAAGTGGCACTCCAGGACGTATACCAAGTATACGTATAGTTCATTTTTCATCACAAAATTTTCTTTGTGGAATGTCAGGAAATTTAAGGTTTCCGAACAGAAGTAAAGAGTCACGCTACCAGTTAAAACGGGCAGAATTTAGTTCACTTGCATTTTGGTACATGAGCACAGCATATATATATCAAACAGTTCGTGGTAACGAACTGTATTAAGGAGCGACCCGGCTCAATAGTAACCAAAACTCTAAAAAATTGAATTTTTGAGAAAAAAATTCCAGGAACAGTTGAGTACTAAACTTGAGGGTTTAAAATTTGACAATGTGGAAGATGGATGGAATAATTTCAGAAAAACAATTTGTGAAGTTGCTGATGGTGTCCTAGGGAAGAGTGCTAAGACAGCAACTAGGAATATTAGTGAAAAAGCTTTAGGTTTAATAGAGAGTAGAAGGGGTTTGTATAAGAATTATCTGAGCGATAGGTCGTATGAAAACAAAAGGAATGTAAAGAAAGTGGAGAAAGCATTAAAATATGAACTAAGGAGATGTGAAATGGAGGCGATGGATAAAATTGCTGAGGATCTGGAAGATGCGGCTAGACGGCATAATAGTAAAATATTATACTGGCATGTTAATAAATTGAAAGGGAGTAGCCGATCCGGACTAGTCCCAGTTAAAAATAGGAATGGGGTCACAATTAGTGATAAGGAAAAAGTTAAAGAAAGATGGGTGGAACATTTTGAAAATGTGCTAAACCGAGATACAGTTGCAGGAAAAGATATAGATGAAAATGAAAAAGTTTGTGATACCTTGGATGTGAAGGAAGATTTGTTTAGTGAGGAAGAATTAGCGACAGTACTAGAAGGATTAAAAAATAATAAGGCCCCAGGTGCTGATAGTATGATTAATGAGTTCCTTAAATATGGTGGCTCTGAGGTTAGGAATAAGCTACTGAAGATTATGAACATGATATTTGAAAAAGGGGAAGTACCCAATGATTTTAGGAAAACCTTAATTAAACCACTGTATAAGAAAGGTGACAAGAGTGAATGTCGGAATTATCGAGGCATTAGTCTGGTCTCTGTAGGTAGCAAATTACTGAGTAATATGATACTTTTTAGACTGAGACATGCGGTAGACAAAGTTTTAAGGGAAGAACAATGCGGTTTTAGAAAAGGTAGAGGATGTGTCGACCATGTTTTCACTCTTAGGTTAATAATTGAGAAGTCCCTTCGTTGTCAAACACCTTTGGTCCTTAGTTTTATCGATTATGAGCAAGCTTTCGATTCTGTTGATAGAACAGCGTTAACAAAGGTCTTATCGTTATATGGTATACCAGAAAAATACATTAAAGTGATTTGCGCTATGTACGAGAATAATACTGCTGCGGTTAAGGTAGGAAATGAGGTTAGCAACTGGTTTTGTATTAAATCAGGAGTTAAGCAGGGTTGTGTTCTATCCCCCTTTATATGGATCATTTTGATGGACTTCGTCTAAAGGAGCACAGGAAAGGCAATTGGAGACCATGGAATCAAATGGGGAGGAAGAACGCTCCTGGACTTAGATTATGCTGATGATTTAAGCATATTAGATGAAAGTGTGAGCAAAATGAATGAATTTTTAGAGGTTTTACGAGTTCAGGGTGCTAAAATAGGCTTGAAAATTAATGTTAAGAAGACTAAGTCACTAAGGTTAGGAATAAGTGAAGATGAACAGGTGACCTTAGGTAACGAAAAGATTGATCAGGTTGGGAGCTTCAGTTACCTTGGTAGTATTATTAGTAAAGATGGTGGGAGCAGTGAAAATGTTAAAAGTAGAATAGCTAAAGCTCAGGGTGTTTTTTCACAGTTAAAAAAAGTTTGGAAGAATAGAAAGATAAGCCTACAAACCAAGATTAGAATATTGGAAGCTACAGTGATGACAGTGGTCAAATATGGCTCTGAAGCATGGACACTCCGAAAAGCAGATGAAAATTTACTAGATGTTTTCCAGAGAAATTGCCTACGGATTGTTCTGGGTACCCGGCTGACTGACCGTATTTCAAACAGTAGGTTGTACGAAAAGTGTGGTTCAATCCCGCTTTCTGGGGCTATAATGAAAGAAAGGTTGAGATGGCTAGGCCACGTTCTACGGATGAAGGATGACAGATTACCGAAGATTGTCCTTTTTGGCCAACCGTCTGGGGCTACACGGAAAGCAGGTCGTCCTTGTCTGGGTTGGGAGGATGTCATAAATAAGGATTTAAAGGAAATGGGAACTTCCTGGGAGGGTGTAAAGAGGGAGGCTTTAAATAGATTAGGTTGGAGGAGGAGCGTGCGTAGCTGTGTTGGCCTCAGGCGGCTTGGTGCTGCAGTGAGTTATTAGTAGTAGTAGTAGTAGTAGTAGTAGTAGTAGTAGTAGTAGATATCAACAGTTACATCAAAAGAATTGCATTTTAATGCTGATTTTGAATATATAAGTTTCATCAAGATAAGTTATACCCATCAAAAGTTACAAGCCTGAGAAAATTTGCTTCATTTTAGAAAATAGGGGGAAACACCCCCTAAAAGTCATAGAACCTAAAATCACAGCGTATCAGAGAACCTTCTTTTAGAAGTTTCAAGCTCCTATCTTCAAAAATGTGGAATTTCGCCAGAAGACAGATCAAGGATGCCAGAAGACAGATCAAGGATAAGTGTTCGTTTTTTTTGTTTTTTGTTTTTTTTTTTCCAGGGGCGATCGTATTAACTCAGTGGTCCTAGATTGTCGTGAGAGTGCTCATTCTAATACAAATTAAAAGTTCTAGTGCCTTTTTAAGTGACCAAAAAAATTGGAGGGCCCCAAGACCCCCTCCCACGCTCATTTTTCCCCAAAGTCAGCGGATTAAAATTATGAGATAGCCATTTTATTCATCATAGTCGAAAAACCTAATAACTACGTCTTTGGGGACGACTTACTCCCCACAGTCCCCGTGGGACGGGCTGCAAGTTACAAACTTTGAGCTGTGTTTTCATATAGGAGTGGTTACTGGGAAGTGTACAGACGTTTTCAGGGGAATTTTTTGGCTTAGGGGGAGAATTGAGGGGGGGGGGGGTACGTGGGAGGATATTTTCATGGAGAAACTTCTCATGGGGGAAGAGAATTTCAATGAAGGGCGCGGAGGATTTTCTAGCTTTAAAAAAATGCAAAAATAAATATGAAAATTTTTTTCTACTAAAAGTAAGGAGCAGCCTTAAAACTTAAAACGAACAAAAATTATTACGTATATGAGGGGTTTACCTCCTCGTTATACCTCAATCTTTACGCTAAAGTATTTTTAGTAATTTCAACTATTTATTCTACGGCCTCTGTGATTCAGAGCTCATTCTTAAGGAATTGGGACAACATTTAAGCTTTATTGAAGAGAGCGAGGTATCGACGAGGGTTGAACCCCCTCATATACGCAATAAAAACATACGAATATAGAATTTCGTTACGTAAGTTAATTCGTAAGAAGTTCGTTACGTTCGTTACGTAAGTTAATATATATATATATATATATATATATATATATATATATATATATATATATATATATATATATATATATATATATATATATATATATATATATATATATATATATGTATACGTCCATGAGCTACACTGTTCATTCTTAAGATACAAAAAGTTTGCACTTGACAAAAAAAAAGACGTTTTTTAACTTTAAACAAGATAAACTCTCCGTTGGGGTGTATTATTTTGTTATATTGTACTGATTTGAATAGATAAATCAACCCAATCATTCAACTTTGTTCAACATCCAATTTCTATATTTCTAAAGTATGTTCTACTTTTCGGGGGAGTTTGGGCCTGTTCAACAAGTAATGAGTAGTAAATGGGTAGAAATATGTAATGACTGGTAATGGGTAATGGTAAAGGGTAGCATAGTAATGATTGAGTAGCGATAAGGCTGCTGATAGAGACAAAAATCTGAAAACGAAAGTTTGAAAACAGTTTATCCCTTAGAAGGCTCTTTTTTTATGTGCTCAAACATGTAAAATGCATTAACTTAACTACCAACGTTATTACCACAAGAAATTTGTATTATTTTAAGAAAGAGGGTAATGAAATACTCCATTATCCAAGAAGCAGGGTGATCTCAATGAAAACAGTATCAGGAAATTCTATATTTCTGAGAATCGCAAAATCAAGGGTTTGGCCTTCTATTGAAATTAAATAAAAAAAAGCTATTTTTTTAACTGAAAGTAAGAAAAAATATTAAAACTCAAAATAAACAGAAATTATTCTATGTATGAAGGGTTGTCCCCTCCTCGAAACCTTACTTTTTACGCTAAGGATATTAGCATTTTTAAAAAGCTATTCTAATCAAACGGTCCTTTTGTTTCAGTAGCCGTTCTTAAAAATGCTAAATTAAATAAAAAACAAGTTTTTTTAAATGAAAGTAAGGAGCGACATTAAAACTTAAAACGAACAGAAATTACTCCGTATATGAAAGGGGCTTTTCCTCCTCAACGCCTCACTCTTTGCGCTAAAGTTTGACTCTTTCTCTAAACTCTACTTCTTAAAACAGTAAAATACTTTAGCGTAAAGAGCGGGGCGTTGAAGAGGGAAAGCCCCTTATCACATACGGAGTAATTTCTGTTCGTTTTAAGCTTTAATGTCGCTCCTTACTTTTATTTAAAAGACTTGTATTTTTTATTTAATTTCTGGACGTTTTTTAATTAATGCATGTTTTGATCTTGGCTCACCGCACATAAATAATTTAAACGAAATTTGCAAATAAATTTTTTTTGGCTAAATGACTTTCTCATAGTTTTAATCGGAAGATTTTGAGAAAAAGGAGCGAGGGAGGAAGCCTAGTTGCCCTCAAGTTTTTGGATTATTTAAAAAGGCAACTAGAACTTTTAACTTTTACGAACATTTTCATTAGTAAAAAATATACGTAATTTACAAATTAAATTACTTAACGAACTTCTATATTTGTATGTTTTTATTACGTATATGAGGGGGTTCACCCCTCGTTGATACCTCGGTCTTTACACTAAAGCTTAAATTTTATCCCAATTTCATAAGAATGACCCTTGAATCACAAAGGCCGTAGAATAATTAGTCGAAATTACTAAAATACTTTATCGTAAAGAGCGAAGTATTACGAAGAGGTAAACCCCTCATATGCGTAATAATTTCTGCTCGTTTTAAGTTTTAATGCTACCCCTCAATTTCAGTAGAAAAAAAAACTTTTCTTATTTATTTTTTCATTTTTTTTTTAAATGCTAGAAAATCCTGGACCCCCTTCATTGAAAGTCTCTTCCCCCATGAGAAGTTTTTTCCATGGAAATACCTTCCCACGTAACCCCCCTCAAATCTCCCTCCCAAACCGAAAAAATTTAAAACGTCTGTACACTTCACAAGAACCATTACTATATGGAAACACGGGTCAAAGTTTGTAACTTAAAACCCCTCCCACGGGGACTTCGGGGGAGTAAGTCATCCCAAAGACATCGTTTTTAGGTTTTTCGACTATGGTGAATAAAATAGCTGTCTCAGAATTTTGATCCGGTGATTTGGGGAAAAAATGAGCACGGGAGGGGGCCTAGGTGCCCTCCAATTTTTTGGTCTCTTAAAGGTCACTTACAAAGGGCAATAAAACTTTTTATTTCCGTTAGAATGAGCCTTCTCACGACATTCTAGGACATCTAGATCGATACGATCACCACTGGAAAAATAAATAAATACAAATAAAATTAAACACTCATCCGTGATCTGTATTCTGGCAAAAAATGCGAAATTCCACATTTTTATAGATAGGAGCTTGAAACTTCTACAATAAGGTTCTTTGATACGCTGAATTTGATAGTGTGATTTTCGTTAAGACTGTATGACCTTTAAGGGGTGTTTTCCCTATTTTCGAAAATGAGGCAAATTTTCTCAGGCTTGTAACTTTTGATGGGTAAAACTAATCTTGATGAAACTTGTATATTTTCAATCAGCATTAAAATTTGATTCTTTTGATGTAACTATTGGTACAAAAATTCCATTTTTTAGGGTTTCGGTTACTATTGAGCCGGGTCAGTCCTTACTACAGTTCGTTACCACGAACTGTTTGATAAACTGTCAAACTTTAGCGGAAACAGCAAGGTATTGAGGAGAGGTAACCTTTCATAGTCAGAATAATTTCTGCTGCTTTCGAGTTCTAATGTTGTTCCTTACTTTCAGTTAAAAAAACTTGTTTGTTTAATTTCTGTTTTTTTTTTCAAATAATACAGGTAAATTGGGCCTATCCTCCATGAAATATACCCCCCCCACACAATCACACAAAAATCCTCCATGAAAATTTTATTAAATGTAAAGTACCCCCCGTCAAGTCCCCTTCACACAGTTCTATCCTAGCTGAAAATTCCCCTCCCCGTAAAATTTGTTACGGATGATTCAGCCTGAGAAATTATCCTTAGGGTACTTTTATTTTAAAAAGATTTTAATCCGTTATCGGTTCCTTGATCACTCCGGAAATGCCCCCTTCCATAGAAATTTTTCCAGGAAATCAAAACACGCGGAAAATAACCCCTGGATAATTCCCTCGGAACATCTCCACATACAAAATTGAGCTGGGGAAGATAATGTAAGACAATTAACAGGAATTTCTTATAGGAATTCCGTCAAATCTTTTTAGTGTAAAATTTTTCCTGGAATATTCACAATCACCACCAGAAAATTTTACTCCCGAAGAAAGATCCTCCCAATGGAAATCCACCACAAGCAAAAAATCTCCTCCTGCCCCCCCCCCAAAAAAATGTCTGTATACTTTCTAATAACAAATATTAAACGTAATCAATATAAAAATTTCATAGCTTACATGTCTATTCCCACGGATTTTCTGAGATCATTTCACCTTTAAAGACATAGTTATTTGATCTTTTAAACATGCTAAACAAATGTCTATCTCAAAAGTTTGGGATTTGAATGGAGTGCGAGGTCTGACAAAAGGACTCTCCTGGAGCGCAAGGTGTTGGAAGCAGAGACGGCAGCAAAAAAAAGGAGATTCCAAGACGGTCTACAGAATCACTAGCGTGATCATCGGCAAGTGGCGAAAAACTGATGGTCCTGTCAAGGACAAAATCGAAAGAATAGCCACAAATGAGAAAGAGATAGAAGAAGGCTGGGCCAAACAGTTTAAAAGCGTCTTAAACCGTCCATAACCGATCATTTCCCCCAATATACCGGAGATTCCTTTGCTTATTCTTAAAATCGATACCAATCCTCCTACGGATACTGAGATAATTTTAGCGTCAAAGAAGCTGAAGAACGAAAGAGCTCCAGGAAACAATAAAATTTCTCCTGAAATGCAAAAAACTTCTGTTAGATCCTGTGTTAAAACCTGAACTCTACTGTTTAGTATGATATGGGTCGCCGAGGTTGTCCCGGAAGAGTGGATGCTCAGTATCCTTGTGAAAGTGTTCAAAAAAGGTGATATCATGCTGATGTGACAATTGGAGAGGAATCCGTTTGCTCTCTATACCGAGAAGACTTCTTGCCCTCTTAATTCTGCACCATATCCAGCCAATGACCAACAAGCATTTAAGGGACAAACAACATGGATTCTGCCCAAAACGCTCCCGTGCAGATCTCATTTTTGTATTATGAATGATGTTAGAAGAGACGAACGAGTGGAGACAGAAGTTATACCTAATTTTCATAGACCTCAAGAAAACGTTTTACTCTGTCCATCTAGATACACTCTGGAAAATTCTCAAGTACTACGGTGTCCCTAGCAAATTCGTAACGCTAATCATGACCCTGTTTGAGAGAACATAGTACTGGGTACAGATAAGTGAAGGTCAATCGATATATATCAGGATCATCTCTGGAGTAACTCAAGATTGTGTCATGTCCCCTTTTTCTCTTTCATACTGGTAATAAATTACATTCTCCACGGATGCACAAATTATGGAACCCCAATCAGAAACGAAAAGAGGAATGGTGATATAGACTTCACTGACGATATTAGTCTCCTCGAATGAGACAAGCAGAAACTCCAACAGTTTTTGGATGTTTTGAGAGAAAATACACTACAGTTTGGCCTCAAGATGAATAGATCAAAAACTAAAGGTATGGCTATCACGGGATTCCACTCTCAATATTAAGTTCGGCTAGGAGGATGTAGAACAGGTTTTTCAGTTCAATATCTAGGAAGTACAGTAGAGAACATAGGAGCAATAGACAAAGAGATCCTTTCTCGTATCGGACAGGCTGGTGCCTTGTTTGCCGGGCTTAAACGCAGTTGGCGCTCACAGAAGTTCTCAAACTGGCTAACACTTTGAGTCTTGAACAGTAATATCCTCCTGGTTATGCTGTATGGAAGTAAATGCAGGGAGTTAAATCAGTAACAACAGAAGAAACTCCAAGCCTTTGAGAACAATTGTCTACGATAAATACGCAACATAAACTGAACAAACACGTCTAGAACCAGACAATATGCCAAATTACTGGGCAACCTCAGCCATTGCTATGATAAGGACCCAAAAGTGGATATACTTGGGACATGTTGTACTAGTGAAAGATGACCGAACACCAAACTCCATCCTCCAGTGGCAACCAACAGGAACACAGCGAAGGGGAGAACAAAATAAAACGCAACGCTGAATATACCAGAGGGATTTTATCAACACGAATACTTCCATACAACCCTACTGGTTAGACGTTATGGCAGTAAACCATTTGAGGGACTACTGGCATCCTTTTGTCAATGCTCTGGATGTCTCCGGACGCACAAGAGGATCTAAGGATCTACCTTAGATCCGGATGTCTCCGGATCTAAGGTCTAAGGTAAGGTAAGGGAAGGACCATTTACCCCTCATCTTTTTGTCACTTAAAAAGGGCGCTAGAACTTTGAATTTGGGTTTGAATGTGCCCTCTCCTGATTTTCTAGGACCGTTATTTCAATACGATCACCCCTTGAAAACAACAACATAAAAAAAAATAATAATCTGGCTACTGTGATCTTTCTTCTGTCAAAAACAACAAAATTCCACAATTTTAATAGCTTGGAAATTTTACAGTAGGTTTCTTGGATACACTAAACCTGACGGTCGGATTCTCGTCAAGTTTCTCTGAATTTTAGGGAGTGTTTTCCCCTATTTCAAAAATCTGGCAAATTTTCTCAGGCTCTTTTGATAGGTAATACTAAACTTAATGTATGTTACGTATTTAGAATCAGTAAAATAAGTTAGTTCTTTTGATTTTTCATTTTATATCAAATTTACATTTTTTAGACTTTCGGTTACTATTGAGCCGAATCAATCCTTACTTACAGTTTGTTACAACGAACTGCTTGATAAAGAAATTCATATTTTTCTTGAGGAGAATATTCATGAAGACACATTTATTTTTATTTTTTTTGTGTGTGTTTTTCCTCCTCCGGGATAATCTTATCTAATTCGGTGGCATCATGGCATCAGACATGATTTATTAAAACGAAAATTGCAATTTCTTGCGCCCTTTAAGAAAGAAGAGACACCATGGCAAGGCACCACAAAACAATATTTTTAGCCTGAATACAACCAAATCATTGAAGTGTAAAAGGGGAGGGAGTAAACGAGTAGTTACCCTCTCATACATAAAAAAATTTCGTGCTTAATTTGCTCTTTGGTTTATTTTGTAGAATACCGTACTTTAACTAAATTCCCGTTCATTTTTAATATTATTTCCAGAATTAATTGAAATATGAGTGAGGCTTTATTCCTCTCTTTTCAGACACCACAAAACATTGTAGCCACATATTGACAACGAAGGCTCCTTGGATGCATTACACCATAACATATCATTTTCTGAAGGATGTGGGTGTCAGGCACCACACTTTAGACCCATACTCTGATCTCTAAAATTCAGCTGTTTTATCACAGTGATAAGATAAATAAAAACTATCTTTTCTGTCAAAATTTTTCGAACAGTTCGCGGTAACAGACAGTTCGTGGTTACAAACTGCACTAATATTCGTATTAATATAAAAATATATGTAGTAAGTAGTAAAAATAGTAAAATTCAGCTTTATCACAGTGATAAGATAAAAAAACTAGTTTTTCTGTCATAATTTTTCAAACACTTCGCGGTAGCGAACAGTTCGTGACAACGAACTGTAGTAATATTCGTAATAATATAAATATACGTAGTAAAAATAGTAAAATTCAGCCGCTTTATCACAGTGATGAGATAAAAACTAGCTATTCTGTTAAATTTTTTAAACAGTTCGTGGTAATGAACTGTAGTGAGGAGCGACCCAGCTCAATAGTAACCATAACTCTAAAAAATGAAATTTCGACACCAATAGTTACATCAAAAGAATTGAATTTTTATGTTGATTCTAAATATATAAGTTTCATCAAGTTTAGTTTTATCCATCAATAGTTACGAGCCTGAGGAAATTTGAATTATTTTATAAAATAGGCTGAAACATCTCCTAAAATTCAAATTATCTTAACAAAAATCACAGAGTCGGATTCAGCGTATCGGAAAATCCTACTGTAGATGTTTCAAGCTCCTATCTATGAAAATGTTGAATTTTGTATTTTTTTTTTTCAGTAGACAAATCAGATGCGTGTATTTTTTTTTTTCCAGGAGTGATCGTATCGACCAAGTGGTCCTAGAATGTCACGAGAGGGCTAATTCTAACGAAAACAAAGAGATATAGTGACCTTTTTAGTTACCAAAAAAATTAGAGGGCACCTAGGCCCCCTCCCACGTTCATTTTTTCCCAAAGTCACTGGATCAAAATTTTGGGATATCAATTTTGTTCAGCATAGTGGATAAACCTAATAACTATGTCTTGCAGGACGACTTGACCTCACAGTCCCTGGGGGAGGGGCTGCAAGTTACAAACTTTGACCATTGTCAAACAGTTCGTGGTAACAAACTGTAGTAAGGAGCGACCCGGCTCAATAGTAACCAAAACTATAAAAAACGGAATTTTGTTACCAATAGCTGCATCAAAAGAATTGCATTTTAATGCTGATTTTAAATACATAAGTTTCATCAAGTTTGATATTACCCATCAAAAGTTACGAGCCTGAGAAAATTTGCCGTGTTTTGAGAAAATAGGAGAAAACAACCCCTAAAGGTCATAGAACCTAAAATCACAGCGTATCAGAGAACCTTATTGTAGAGATTTCAAGCTCCTATCTACAAAAATGTGGAATTTTGTATTTTTTGCCAGAAGGCAGATCACGGATGCGTGTTTATTTGTTTTTTGTTTTTTTTTTTTTTTGTTGTTTTTTTCCAGGGGTGATCGTATCAACCCAGTGGTCTTAGAATCTTGCGAGATGGCTCATTCTAACGGAAATCAAAAGTTCTAGTGCTCCTTTTAAGTGACCAAAACAATTGGAGGGCACCTAGGCCCCCTCCCACGCTAATTATTTTCCCAAAGTCACCGGATCAAAATTCTGAGATAGCCATTTTATTCAGCGCAGTCAAATAACCTTATAACTATGTCTTTGGAGACGACTTACTCTCCCACAGTCCCCGTGGGAGGGGCACAGGTTACAAGTGCTTACATAATGGATATGTGGAAGTGTACAGAAGTTTTCTAGGGGATTTTTAGGTTTGGGGGGAGAGGGGGATATGTTGGGGGAACTTTGCTTGGAGGAATTTTCATAGGGGAAGAAAAGTTTCATGAAGGGAGCGCAGGATTTTATAGCATTATTAAAAAAAAAGAACAATGAAAAAATAAATATGAAAAAGTTTTTTCAAATGAAAGTAAGGATACCACTAATTTTAAAACTAATAGAAATTATAACGCATATGATGGGCTTACCTCCTCCTGATACCTCGTTTTTTACGCTAAAGCATTTTTAGCAATTTCAATTATTTATTTTACGGCTTTTGTGATTCAGGGGTCATTCTTAAGAAATTGCGACAAAATTTAAGCTTTAGTGTAAATAGCGAGGTACTGACGAGGGGGTGAACCCTTTATATACGTAATAAAAACATGAGAATACAGAAGTTTGTTACGTAAGCTAATTTGTAAGTTACGTATATCTTTTACTAATAAAAACATTCGTAAAAAATTAAAAGTTCAAGTCGTCTTTTTAAGTAACCAAATAATCAGAGGGCAACAAGGCCTCCTCCTCCGCTCCTTTCTTTCCCAATATTATTCGATCAAAACTACGAGAAAGCCAATTATCCAAAAAATAAACATGCAAATTTCGTTTTAATTATTCATCTGCGGAGAGCCAAAATCAAAACATGCATTGATTCAAAACGTTCAGAAATTAAATAAAAAAAAACAAGTTTTTTTTTAACGGAAAGTAAGGAGCAACATTAAAACTTAAAACGAACAGAAATTACTTCGTATACGAAAGGGGCTGCTTCCTCATCAACGCCCCGCTCTTTACGGTAAAGTTTTTTACTGTTTTAAAAAGTAGAGTTAAGAGAAAGAGTCAAACTTTAGCATAAAGAGCGGGGCGTTGATGAGGAAGCAGCCCCTTTCATATAAGAAGTAATTTCTGTTCATTTTAAGTTTTAATGTCGTTCCTTACTTTCCGTTAAAAAACTTGTTTTTTATTTAATTAACGTACAGTAATGATTATTGAAACGTGTACAGACTTTTCAGTTGGACTTTTTCACGTTAAAGGGGAGTCGGGGGTTACGTGGGAGAATCTTTCCATGGAGGAATTTGTCATGAGGGAAGAAAGGTTTTTTTAGATGGAAGTAAGGAGCAGCATTAGAACCTAAAACTAACGGAATTTTTTAAGTATATAAGGGGGTTCATTGCCTCCAAAATGCCTCACTCTTTACGCTAAAATATTATTGTTCGACCTTTGTGATTCTGGGGTCGTTCTTAAAGACTTGGGACCAAATTGAAGCTTTAGTGTAAAGAGTGAGGTATTGAAGTTACATATAGTTTTTACTAATGAAAACGTTCTTAAAAAAATTTCTAGTTGCGTTTTTAATTAACCAAAAATAGGAATACAGCTACACCTCCCCCCCCATCCATTTCTTATCAAAATCGTCGGATCAAAACTATGAGAAATTCATTTAGCCAAAAAAATTAATATGTAAATTTCATTTTAATTATTTTTGTGTGGTGAGCCAAAATCAAAATACGTATTAATTTAAAAAGCTTCAGAAATTGAATCAAAAAAACTTTTAAACTGCAAGCAAAAAGTGACATTAAAACTTAAAGTGAACAGAAAATATTCCATATATCAAAGGGGTTGTCCCCTCCTTAACGTCTCGCTCCTTGCGCTAAAGTTTTTCATTGTTTTAAAATCTAGAGTTGTGAGAAAGAATGAAACTTTAGCGTAAAGAGCGAGGCGTTGAGGAGGGGAAACACCTTTCATATACGGAATAATCTCTGTTTGTTTTAAGCTTTAATGTCGCCCTTACTTGCAGTTAAAAAACTTGTTTTTTTTTATTGAATCACAATAAGAAAAGAGTTGTTTTTCACCCAACCAACTTTTGGAAGCTTAGTACAAACTTATTTCTCTAGCTGAAAGGTGCGTAGAGAATATATAGCCCCCTTGCTGTAATTTTTACTTTAAATTAATATTAAAAATTGTAATACAAGGGATGTATGTAAAACATACTTTAGTAACATACTTTAGTAGACCTGGCTTTTGTTCACATCAGCTCGATCATACAAGACATAAAGAAATTTTACTCCATACCTTCAAAAGGAATATATCAGGACTTATACAGGGAAGGCTCTGGAATACCCTAGAAAGGTTTCATAAGTGGAGGCCCCTAACCAGTAGACGCAAAATGAACTGTCCTTGTTCACAATCATTTTCATGCTGCCTTTGATTAAGTTGATTTTTTATTTTAAAATATTTTTTTTATTTTTTTAAGTCGATTTTTTATTTTTGTTGATTTTAAGTCTCAGGTAAAATAAGAGTATGGGTTCGAGCTTAGATTTGACGCAGGGTGTCCAAAATACCGGTACATGATCCCGGATTCCGGGAAGCCTCCCAATGATTCCAAAATCCTGGATGATCCCAAAATCCCTGGAAGATGATATTTTGTTGTCTAAGACATCCAAGGAGCCCTCGTTGTTAAAACTGGACTTTGGAAAATTAAAACGTTAGTATGTTGAGTAGTATCTAAGAAAGGAGGATGCAGCCCCTCCCTTTCCATATTTAGATTCTCTTCAGATACAGTAGTAAAATAAACGGATAATCTATTCAAAAATAATTTTATACGAAATAAATTAAAGGACAACTCAGTGATGAAATCTCTCATATATGAAAGGGCAGATATCCGTTAAAGCCTCTCCCCGCTCTATAATAAAGCTTGACTTGTGCTTCCCAGTCGCATTTTGACTGTGTATTATTCTTAGCCACTTAGTAATTCTAACTGTTATAATTCACCATTAAATGAAGAAAAAATTCAACTGAAAGAAAGGACCAGCATAAAAACTTAAAACGAATATAAATTACTGCCTATCTGAGTGGGGTTGCCCCCTCTTCAATACCTCGCTCTTTACACTAGCGTTTTTATAAGACATATTATGGAAGCTTGTTGTTCTAATTAAACGGTCTTTGTGTTTCAAAAGTCAATCTTAAGGAATTGGAACAATAAGTTGAACTTTAGCGTAAAGACCGAGGTATTGAGGAGGCAAACTCCCTCATCTGCATGATGATTTCTGTTCCTGTTAAAGTTTTGATGTTGCTCTCTACTTTTGGTTGAAAAAACTTTTTTTCTCTTTAATTTGGGATCGTTTTAAATAATGCCAGGAAATCTGGCTCCCCTTTACGAAAAATTCATTCCCTTACAAAAAATTCATCCTTGAGAATTTTTTCCCATGTAATAGCTCCCCCATTCCAAGTAATTCCATTCTAGCTAAAAATTCCCCCCGGAAAATTTCTTGCGGACGACTCCGAGTGAAAAAGTTTTCTTAGTGCTCTTCCATTTAAAGACTTTAATTTCTGGTCATTTTTAAAAGCATGCCGGAAATTCTTTCCTCTGGAGAAATTTTTTCTCAAAAATATCCCCCCCCCCCTAGTAGAAAGTAGAAAGCTAGTAGAAAGCTAACAGAGTTTAAGCTTTAATGTAAAGAGCGAGGTATCGACGAGGGCTGAACCCCTCATATACGCAATAAAACATACGAATATAGAAGTTCCTTAAGT